>NW_023276829.1:26146-93574 GCF_003668045.3 Cricetulus griseus
AGGATGAGGGCTATAGGATGGCATAAAGAGAAGTCATCAATCTCATTTTAGGGGGAGGGCTTTAGGTTATCCTGTCCACCGCTGCCTGGATTGTCAGATCGTGTCATCCTTGTAGGTCTATGGAGATCTCCCTGGTTGCAGATCCTTCTCGGGCCTATAGTGGCTCCCTCTGATATGGTATCTCTCATCCTGCTCTCTCTCCTCTATTCTTCCCCCAACTCAATATTTCTGCCCCTCCATTTCCTCTCCTCTTCTCCTCTTCTCTTGCTCTTATTGTAGCAGCTCCTTTCCCCCCACCCTCAAGCCCCCAATTATTTTGGGAATTCATGCCACTTCCATTCCTGGGGACCATTTATCCCTTAGAGTCCTTCATGTTTCCTAGTTTCTTTGGTGAAGAGCATTATATACTGGTAATCCTTTGCTCTATGTCTAAAATTCATATATCAGTAAGTACATACCATGTTTGTCTTTTTGTGACTGGGTTACCTCACTCAGGATGGTTTCCTCTAGTTCCATCCATTTGCCTGCGAATTTCAAGATTCCATTGCTTTTTTCTGCTGAGTAGTACTCCATTGTATAGATGTGCCACATTTTCTCAATCCATTTTTCAGTAGAGGGGCATCTAGGTTGCTTCCAGGTTCTGGCTATTACAAACAATGCTGCTATGAACATGCTTGAACATATGTCCTTGTTGTAAGTACATGCCCTATCTGGGTATATACCCAAGAGAGGAATGGCTGGATCTTGAGGTAGACTGATTCCCATTTTTGTGAGCAACCGCCATACTGATTTCCAGAGTGGTCTTACAAGTTCGCACTCCCACCAGCAATGGAGGAATGTTCCTTTTTCTCTACATCCTCTCCAGCATAGATTGTCATTGGTATTTTTTATTTTAGCCATTCTGACAGGCGTGAGATGGTATCTCAGAGTTGTTTTGAGTTGCATTTCTCTGATGGCCAATGATTTTGAGCACTTTGTTAAGTGTCTTTCAGCCATTTCAGATTCCTCTGTTGAGAATTCCCTATTTAGTTCTGCACCCCACTTTTTAATTTCATTGTTTGGTGTTTTGGTGGCTAGCTTCTTGAGCTCCTTATATATTTTGGAAATCAGTCCTCTGTCAGATGTGGGATCGGTGAAGATCTTTTCCCATTCTGTGGGTGGTTGTTTTATCCTACTGACTGTTTCCTTTGCCTTGTAGAAGCTTCTCAGTTTCAGGAGGTCCCATTTATTAATTGCAGACCTCAGTGTCTGTGCTACTGGCGTAATGTTCAGGAAGCAGTCTCCTGTGCCAATTTGTTCAAGGGTAGTTCCCACTTTCTCTTCTAGAAGATTCAGTGTGGCTGGATTTATGCTGAGATCTTTGAACTATTTGCACTTAAGTTTTGTGCATGGTGACAGGTATGGATCTATCTGCAATTTTCTGCATGTCCAAATCCAATTGTACCAGCACATTTGTTGAAGATGCTATCTTTTTTCCATTGTATAGATTTATCACCTTTGTCAAAAATAAGGTATCCATAGGTGCGTGGGTCGATATCAGGGTTTTCAATTCAATTCCATTGGTCTATCAGTCTATTTTTGTGCCAATACCAAAATATTTTCAGAACTATGGCTCTATAGTAGAGCTTGAAGTCAGGGATATTGATGCCTCCAGAAGATCCTTTATTGTAAAGAGTTGTTTTGGCTATCCTGGACTTTGTATTTTTCCATTTAAAGTTGAGTATTGTTCTTTCAATGTCTGTGAAAAACTGTGTTGGGATTTTGATGGGGATTGCATTGAATCTGTAGATTGCTTTTGGCAGGATTGCCATTTTTACTATGTTAATTCTACCTATCCAAGAGCATGGGAGATCTTTCAATTTTCTGGTATCTTCTTTAATTTCTTTCTTTAAAGTCTCAAAGTTCTTATTGTACAGATCTTTCACTTTTTTGGTTAGTGTTAACCCAAGATATTTTATGTTGCTTGTGGATATTGTGAAAGGTGATGTTTCCCTGATTTCTTTCTCATTGGATTTATCATCTGTATATAGTAGGGCTACTGATTTTTTTGAGTTAATTTTGTATCCTGCTACCTTGCTGAAGGTGTTTATCAGCCGTAGGAGTTCCCTGGTAGAGTTTTTCGGGTCACTAATGTAGACTATCATGTCGTCTGCAAATACTGAAAGTTTTACTTCATCCTTTCCAATTTGTATCCCTTTGATGCCCTTTTCTTGTCTTATTGCTATAGCCAGAACTTCAAGTACAATATTGAAGAGATATGGAGAGAGTGGACAGCCTTGTCTTGTTCCTGATTTTAGAGGAAACGCTTTGAGTTTCTCTCCATTTACTTTGATGTTGGCTATTGGTTTGGTGTATATTGTGTTGATCATGTTTAGATATGTTCCTGTTATTCCTGTTCTCTCCAAGATCTTTATCATGAAGGGATGTTGGATTTTGTCAAAGGATTTTTCAGCATCTAGTGAGATGATCGTGTGTTTTTTCTTTTTTAGTTTGTTTATATAGTGGATTACATTGATGGATTTTCTTATGTTGAACCATCCTTGCATCCCTGGAATGAAGCCTACTTGATCATGGTGGATGATTTTTCTGATATGTTCTTGGATTCGATTGGCCAATATTTTATTGAGTATTTTAGCATCAATGTTCATGAGGGATATAGGTCTGTAGTTCTCTTTCTTAGTCATATCTTTGTGTGGCTTGGGTATCAAAGTGATTGTAGCCTCATAGAAAGAGTTTGGCAATATCTCATCTGCTTCTATTGTGCAGAACAGTTTTAGGAGTACTGGAATTAGCTCTTGTTTGAATTTCTGGTAGAATTCTGCAGTGAAGCCATCTGTCCTTGGGCTTTTTTTTTGGTTGGGAGGATTTTGATAACTGCTTCTATCTCATTAGGGGTTATAGGTCAATTTAAAATGTTTATCTGATCTTGATTTAATTTTGGTAAGTGATATTTATCCAGAAAGTTGTCCATTTCCTTTAGATTTTCCAATTTTGTGGAATACAGGTTTTCAAAGTATGACCTAAAGATTCTCTGGATTTCTCAGTGTCCATTGTTATATCCCCCTTTTCATTTCTGATTTTGTTAATTAGCATGCTCTCTCTCTGCCTTTTGGTTAGTTTGGCTAGAGGTTTGTCTATCTTATTGATCTTCTCAAAGACCCAACTCTTTGTTTCATTGATACTTTGTACTGTTTTCCTAGTTTCTACTTTGTTGATTTCGGCTCTCAAGTTGATTATTTCCTGGCGTCTACTCCTCCTTGGTGTGTTTGCTTCTTTTTGCTCTAAAGCTTTCAGTTGTTCTGACAATTCTCTAATGTGACTTTCCTCCAGTTTCTTCATGTGGGCACTTAGTGCTATGAACTTCCCTCTTAGCACTGCTTTCAAGGTGTCCCATAAGTTCAGGTATGTTGCGTCTACATTCTCATTAAATTCTAGGAAGTCTTTACTTCTTTTTTTATTTCTTCCTCAACCCAGGAATGGTGCAATTGGGAGTTATTTATTTTCCATGAAAATGTAGGTTTTCTGCAATTCATATTGCTGTTGAACTCTAGCGTTAATGCATGGTGGTCTGATAAGATACAGGGGGTTATTTCAATACTTTTGTAACTGTGGAGGTTTGCTTTGCTGCCAACTATGTGGTCATTTTTTGAGAAGGTTACATATGGCGTTGAGAAGAAGGTATATTCTTTTGTGTTTGGATGGAATGTTCTATAGATATCTGTTAAACCCAGTTGTGTCATAACTTCTTTCAGATCCTTTGATTCTTTCTTAAGTTTCTGTCTAGTGGTTTTGTCCAATGGTGTAAAGGGGGCTGTTGAAGTTTCCTACTATAAGTGTGTGTGGTTTTATGTGTGGTTTGAGCTTTAGTAATGTTTCTTTTAGAAATGTGGGTGCTTTCGTATTAGGGGCATAGATGTTCAGGATTGAGACTTCATCTTGATGGATTTTTCCTGTGATGAGTATGAAATGCCCTTCTTTATCACTTTTGATTGCTTTCAGTTTAAAGTCTAATTTGTTAGATATGAGGATTGCTACCCCACCTTGTTTCTTGAGCCCATTTGATTGGAAAATTTTTTCCCATCCTTTTACTCTGAGGTATCGCCTGTCTTTGAAGTTGAGGTGTGTTTCTTGTAAACAGCAGAAGGATGGATTCTGTCTTCGTATCCATTCTGTTAGCCTATATCTTTTTATGGGTAAGTTAAGACCATTGACAATTAGGGATATTAATGTCCATTGTTCATTGGTTCTTGTTTGTTTTGGATTTATTGTTGGTGGTATCATTGCATGTGGATTTTGCCCTCCTGTTTCTTTTTGTGTTTGTTGTAATTAGATTAACTACTGCCAGTGTTTTTGTGAGTGTAGTTATGTTTGTTGGGTTGGAGTTTTCCTTCCAGAGCCTTCTGTAGTGCTGGATTTGTGGATATGTATTGTTTAAATCTGTTTTTGTCGTGTAATATCTTGTTTTCTCCATCTATAGTGATTGAAAGTTTTGCTGGGTACAGTAGTCTGGGTTGGTATCCATGCTCCCTTAGTGCTTGTAGGGTATCTATCCAAGACCTTCTGGCTTTCAGAGTTTCCATTGAGAAGTCGGGTGTGATTCTGATTGGTTTGCCTTTATATGTTACTTGGCCTTTTTCCTTTGCTGCTCTTAATATTTTCTCTTTATTCTGTAGATTTGGTGTTTTGATTATTATGTGTCGGGGCGACTTCTTTTTGTGGTCCAGTCTGTTTGGTGTCCTGTAAGCTTCTTGTACTTTCATAGGCATATCCTTCTGTAGGTTGGGGAAGTTTTCTTCTATGATTTTGTTGAATATGTTTTCTGTACCTTTGAGCAGTGTTTCTTCACCTTCTTCTACACCTATTATTCTTAGGTTTGGCCTTTTTACAGTGTCCCATATTTCCTGGATATTTTGTGTTAGGGTTTTGTTGGACTTGAGGTTCTCTTTTGTTGATGAATGTATATCCTCTAGCAAGTCTTCAGTAGCTGAGATTCTCTCTTCCATCTCTTGAATCCTGTTGGATATACTTACATCTTTAATTCCTGATCATTTATCCAACCTTTCCATTTCCAACATGGTCTTATTCTGTGTTTTCTTTATTGTGTGTATTTCAGCTTTCATGCTTTGAAGTATTTCAAGAGCATCCTTCACTTGCTTGGATGTTTTTTTCTTGGCTTTCTTTAGATTTTTTAAGAGATTTATTTATTTATTGAATTTTTTGGTTTGTCTTTTCCTCCAATTCGTTTAATTTTTTGTTTGCTTTCTCTTCTATTTCTTTAAGGGATTTTCTTGTTTCCTCTTTAAAGGTCTCTATCAACTTGCTGAGATAATCTTTGAGGTCCATCTCATCTTCTTGCTCTGTGTTGGGCTTTTCAGATCTTGCTGGAGTGGAGTCCCTAGATTCTGGTGGTGTCATATTGGTCTTTCTGTTGTTGAGTGAAATCTTATTCTGTCTTCTCCCCATATCTTCTTTTAGTGGGTGCAGGTGGGTTCTCTCTATCTCCTCTTGTGACTCAGTGGTGTGTGGGGGCCAGGAATTCAATGTCCACAACTCTGGATGATCTTGATGCTTCTCCTAGTCTTCTCCTAGGAGACTAGTAGTCTCCTCACTAGTTCCTAGTTCCTCGGTCGTTCAGCAGAATGGAAGAGTGGGGTGCTATCAGATTCAGGGCGCAGGGAGCTCCTCCCTGCCTGGGCGTGTCTGGCCCAAGCCCACAGGCACAGGCGGGGGTGGGGGGATAGGGGTGGTCGGGGTGTATGCTGTTCTGGCCTGTGGTCGGGAGCGGGCAGAAACTCACTCACCTAGTTCCAGATCAGTCGGCGGCGGAATCTAAGCTACTGTTCTTTAGATCAAGAAATGAAGCATCCATAGAGTTTTCACACACTCAATGACTAGCATAACAGTTGTTATTTTAAGAAAAAAATATATACATTTCCTAACTCAGAAATGCAGAGCATCAGAAGAAACCTGGCCATCCAATGAAAGGTGTTTTCTTTGAATTGGTCTTCAACCACATGAGCAATATCAGGAAGGATGTAACTTTTATACTTGACACACACAGTCACAAATTGTTCACATGGTTTCCAATGGAAAGGGCTTAAGGTATTAGGCTCAAGTCTCTGAAACTCATTCAAACGTTTTCAACACTGTGCTTTGACCCATTAGTTTGTTCTGTAAAGGTACCTAGAGAAACTCCAGACATAGGAATATTTTTAGCAAGTCACATTTTTGCAAAGACTAATTTACATATCATTGACATTCCTAGGTTTTAAAAGTTATTATTATTTCCTGTGTCTTTTGCAATGTAGTCTTGCCATCAAATTCTGGATGGCAGCCAAGAGTAATGGCATTTTAGTTAGGGTTTCTATTGCTATGATGAGACCCCTCAACCAAGGTAACTCTTATAATGGATAACATTTAATTAGGGATATCTTAAATTTTAGAGATTTAGCCCAATATCATCATGGTTGGACTTGCCAGTGTGTAGGCAGACAAGGTGTTGGAAAAGGAGCTGACGGTTCTACAACTTAATCTGCAGGCCATGGTACTTGAAATTTCTTTCATACTGGGCATAGCCTGAGCATAAGAGGCCTCAAATCCCACCTTCACAGTCACACATTTCCTCTCACAAAGCCCTACCTCCTTATAATGCTACTCTTTATGGGGTCCACTTTTTTCAAACAACCACAAATGACCATAGTCTATAGTGTTTGAACCCCTTAGGATTTCCTAAAACAACTCAAGGGAAAGTTTTGCAAATCTGGCAAAATGGAAATTTGGTTGAATAACCTAAACATGTCTTCTGAAAGAAAAAGTATACATCCATGTGACAGATTCTAACAATCTGCAACTCCAGTTCTGTGGCATCTAATATACTCTTCTGATCTGCACAGGGAAGGAACAATTATATGATACACAAACATTTATGTAGAGAGGCAAACACTCGTGTGAATAAAATAAAGTATGAAGAAGAATAAAAAGAAGAAAAAAATAATCCTTTACCTTGTGTGGCCTGGACAGAAGTTTCTTTTGGGTAGTTAAGGAATCATAAATAGAGGGAGATCAATTGTAATGGAGTGGTGATGCAAGAACCAGATATTCCATGGAAAAGATGCCTCCCAGAACTGGTGTATTGTACTTTTGATCCTCACAAAGAGAATTAGAAATTGTCATGAACAAGAAGCCACTTAATTTCAGGTAATCATGGAGAGAGCTTATAATCTTTTTTGAACTTTCTGGCTATGTTCCAAACCTGATACTCCCTGACATACACAGAAACATATCAAGGGAATGATGTGTTGAACATAGTAGAAATTAAAAATTCATGAAGCTAGTGATTTGTACTATCATTCTTGGGCTACCAGAGAAAAGCACATTCCCTGGAGACAATTCTGTTTTGTATTGAGTTATTAAAATAAGCACACCCTGCAGTTGTGTCCATCACTGTACAACTACAGCTGAAGTTCATGTACTGAGATCATATCCCATTTCCACAATATTTAGTAAGCTGATCAGAAACTTACAGGAGTCATTACCAGTCAGTACACAGTATAGACATCAGAGCCTCTATTCAGTTCCTGGGTGTGCTATTGGCTCAAGCTTGCTGGTAGGGAGAATAACATTAAATAATTACTAAAAACAGTATGTGATCAGGGATTCCTGCTCCTTCCAAAAAGTCCTCTTTCAGCATCACTAATTTTGTAGGAATTTATATTCAATTTTCCCATTTTGGCTGCCACATATGCTATCCAGATGACCGATTCTTCATCTTCTCTGTCTTTTTCTCTGTGAAACAGTATAATCATCAGCTTCCAGGAAAGTCAAGACATTAGCAAGTATTTATCTTGATATCCTCAGATGCCTGGGAAAGCTATGCTGCTCAAGAATCACACATCACAATTATAGACAGGCATCCCATTAAGGTTCATGGGAAGTGGTTCTGAGTCAGTGTATACTCTCACCATCAGCAGCCTGGAACGTGAAGTTTTTGCAGCCTATTACCATGAACAGTATGATAGGCTTCCTCTCACAGTGATAGAAGAAGAATGAAGGGAAGGACACTGTTTACAACCCTAGGTCTCCATGTACTAGGAAATGGTGTGTTTGCTAGATTGTGGAGGCCAAAGGGAGAATTAAATAGAAAGAGGGCATAGAAAAGTAAAATTAGTAAAGTGTCTACCCTTTCGCAGGCCCTGAACAAAATTATGGCAATGCTTTTCATAATGAATATGTAAGAAATTATTTTTATGTATGGTTTAATAATCACATAAGTTGGGGTTCATATGATAAAAGAGGAGCAAGTTCACACACACACATGCATACCTATACATGTTTAACAATTCTAATCATCCAACTGCAGGTTCCAGTGTCCAGAATCCGTGTACTCAAATCAACTGTTACTAGCAACATGTTGTTCTCAGAAACTCCTTGCAACCCAAAGTCCACCTTTTAAAGAAGGAATAGTTCTGTGATCATTTGATCATGTGATCCTCAGCTGTGTCCAGAAGTTTTACTTTAGAAGCTTCAACTTTCCTTCCTCCCTCCCTCATTCCCTTTCTCCCTTCATTTATTTATTTCCTTTCCTTTCTCCTTTCTTTATCCTCTACTTTTTTGTCATAATATATTTCTCTTTATGGAGTTTTGTTTTCTACTATCCCCTATTTAAATTTTATCTTTCCCTTTACAAATCAAATGAAGAAATAATTCTTCCATAGTCTCCAATACCCCTTTCTGTTTCTTAAGGAGAGGGGTTCACTATCACCTGCAGGGCCAGTTCAGATGTCAGCCCTGATAAGTGCCACTGGTACTAGCAGAAGCCAAGATCCACTTCTAAGCTACTGATTCATGGCACATCCAACCAGGCTTCTAGGAGCCCAGCTTTATTCAGTGACAGTGAGTGTAGGACCCCTTGCTCTCTCAAAATCACCATCATGAAGATGAAATGTGGCATTGCAAGAGGAGTATGGTATCCCATTCTCCCACTTTTATAAGACAAATCAAAGGACATGGCAGCTCCTCCCTTTAGAAGACAGAATTTGGTCAACAGTTTGATTGAAATGTGCAAGATTTTTCCATTATTTCTGCAATGAAAGCATGGCTGGGATTTGTTACTGGGCCTTAAACAACCCCTGCCTGTATGGAAAGACAGGAAATATACACATGGAGACATTAAGATAAGAAAACTATTAGTGCCATTTTTTTTGTCCCCTGTGCAGAGGAATAATTGAAAGCTGTGATTCAGATTTCTTGAACTGGGTATTGATCGTGGGGAAATGTATAGGATTTTGAGAAAATATGCAGAAATTAATAATTTTTATTTTCATAATCATTTCAAATGTAGTGAGGAAAAACAGCTGTATCTCAGATTAAACCTTCATCAGTGATGGTCTCTGTCTTTATCTGGAGGAACTGTACAGTGAAGCCTGAGTTATCTTTCACTTTTCTTTGCATGGGGATGATAATATCTTAATGCATTTTTGTAGAATGTGTAGCACTGTAGAAATGGTTGTGTCTAACACAAAAACACTAATGTAAGTAAGCTGTAAAGTATAAAAATTGTGAAAAAAGAGTCTTCTACTTCCTAAAATGTAAATTGAGAATATTATATGATCTAGTCTTTAAATTTAAGGTTTTGTAAGTACACATAAATATACATACTAATATACAGAGGTCCTGATCTACATTCATACAATGATTCACCTTAATAATTAAAAAAAAATTCTTTCGAGCTGGGCATTTGTGGAGCACGCCTTTAGTGCCAGCACTGGAGGCAGAGGCAGGTGGATTTCTGTGAGTTCAAGACCAGCCTGGTCTACAAGAGCTGGTTCCAGGACAGCCTCCAAAGCCACAGAGAAACCCTGTCTCAAAAATCAAAAAGAAACAAAACAAAAACAAAAAAATTCTTTCAAGCCATTACATTTTCAATATACTCCATCTACTATATTTCAAATGTTCAACATTTCCTGTCTTGTGATGTGTGGTGTCAGTGCATTTTCTTGACCCTTAGCTGAAGCAGCAGCAGTAGCAACATCCAGGCAGACAGGTGATCACTGAAGAAACACCCCACAAGATACACATTAACTAAGCTACCAGAAATAGCACAAGTATGGAAAAGTTTTATTACAGACGCCTTTGCCACAATATCGTCAAATACAAATTCAAATTCAAATCTATGTATGCTTAGGGTTTCCAAAGATTACACACACACACACACACAGACACACACAGACACACACACACACACACACACACACACACAAACACACACACACGCACACACGCACACACACACACACACTCTCACACACATACATATATATATATATATATATATATATATATATATATATATATATATCCTGGCCAATACTATTTCCAATCCCCAATCCACATAGTTTTATTTGAAGTAATTCAAATATTCAAATGAACATTGGAAGTTTGTGTGTGGAGTACTAATTATTTACTTCATTAGCTGTGATTAATATATTGTCATGAATATTTCCTAACTGGTTTCAAAAAATTACTTTTTTTTCCTCATCAATTCCAGGTCTCAGGTAGATCTATGATGATGGGGGATATTCTTCTTCATATATGTTTCTTTTATTGGTTGATGAATAAAACACTGTTTGGCCAACAGAGGCAGGAAGATAAGCAGGAATGGGAGATGAGGAGAAGTCTGGGAAAGGTAGGCAGGGAGAGGGCACAGAGGAGACACCATATAGCTGCCAAAGGAATACCAGGCCTGGACATTCTCCGGTAAGCCAAGGCCACATGAAAATACATAGATTGGTATTTATGGGTTAATAATGAAGATAGAGGTAGCCAATAAGAAGCCCTAGCTATACCTGGCAGGACAAGAAACTCTAGATACAGTGCTTCCAAACCTTGCTGTAAAGACCTTGATCCTCTGGGTTTTCTGCCTTCTATTCCCAAGAGCTGGGACTAAAGTTGTGCACCCATGTTCATGCAACAGTGGGTCTCTAACTGCAGGTACATTTTTCATAGTAGGCAAGTCCATAAATTAAGCCGCACCCTAGCAGAATATTTTCTTATCTCTTAGTAGCAAGACTTGGACATTTCATGTATGCATCTGCACATACTTATGCCTTCTAGCACACACGTTATTCTCCATAATGCAGCTGATAATTCAAAGAACAGCCCCAGCATCAATTTATAGTTTTTACAGCAAATGATAATTGCCAATAGGTATTTTCCATTTCTTTTCTGGGCTCCAATTAAAAAGCCAACTCTCTCCTCATTTTAACAATCTCTCCAGGAGGGAGAGGCAATATACATGTCTAGTCCATCAAGGTCATCAGCCTTTGGACTGCCATCCAGTTACAATAACTGTATTACTAGATCAAGAGACGTTTCTAGTTTCTGATTCACTTGTCATTCAGAATTTTCTCCTATAATCCCTCTCCACTTCTGTGACATTGATCTGGGCACTTCATATTCATAGTTACCCAATGGGGAGTGGAGATCCTAGTAATTCCTTGTTTTGTAGATGGATAAAAGCCTGTCCTAGAACACCAGCACTGAACAACGACCTTCCTCAACAAGATTAGTATCATGTCTGTTTCCGTTGCCATCCACATTTGTAGCACAATGCTGTAGTACAGGCCTGGTGCAGCTGCTGAATTGCAGATTCTTGTTAACCTGATGGAGGGTGCTGGTAAACATTGTAAAGTGCTTACAAAGTTGAGAATATGAAGGGCATAGGAAGAAATCATCTCAGTAATTCAGAGAGAAAATACTTGACATAATACAACTGAAATGGGATGCCACTACCATGATCTCAAAAGATCATTTTATTGAGGGGAAAGAAAGGCAAGGAATGACTTTCCATTAGCTATTGATATGTCTGCTTTGGCAATTATTTTTCTATCTTGAATATTGCTAATGGTATGAATTTGTGGAAATGAACTCCTTCTATTTTTCCAAGGCAGTTACTACTAACAGTGACATAAATTACCATTTTCATGTATTCTATGTTTGTGATCATAATGTAATGGTTTAATCAAAATACAAACATGTTATTAATACATGAAATATGTTCATATTAATTGAAATAATCAGGACATAGGGCATTATTTTGTCTGTACTGCAGACTACTTGATATATGACTAAATAAAAAAAAAACACTATGACCACATACTTCAGAGTCACCCATGTCTTTAATTACTCAGATTAATCAATCAGTTTTATAATGTTTTCCACATCCATTCTTTTTTAGATCATTTCTGTGCTCCTCATCATTTACAGTTCCTGTGTGAGTATCATTCTAACACAAATATCTCTGTCTCCTACAGAATAGTTACCTGCATATGTAAAATTCTTTCCATTCAACCCTCATGTAAACTCACACTAAGTTTGTTATACCCTTACTCCCAATGAAGACACAATCTAGACCCTGCTATAACTCCAAATCCCCTTGTGTAGCTTATCCATTCACATTCTTACATGCTTCTTCTTCACACAGCTTGCATCCCTCTGCCTTGAATCTAAACAAAGAGACATGTGTTCTTTGTATGGGAAGATTTATTGTGACCATAGCACACATAATGTTAGAAACCACTGTCCATTCAAAGGCATGAATGACGCTTCTCACAGAAAACTCATATTACTTAAAGACAATAATTTGTGTTAAGACTGAATAAAAGTAAGACACAATAACCTTAAGTCTCTCAATAAATTGGGCATAGATATAATTCTAGCCTAATATATGAAGAGAGACCATATTTACATTTGGAAAGGGAAAAAGTATGACTAGATCTGGACTTGATAGTTATTTAGTAGCTGAGCTGTCACAAATAAAGTGAGATTTTTTTTAATCTGAAAAAAATGAGTTAGTTATGGGAGATCCTGTCTTTCTTTACAAACCATATTTTTCAAAATTATTTTACCCTTCTGGAAATCATTATGAGCAAGAAGCTGCTTGGTGAGTTGTGGAGAACAGTACTGATAAATAACCTAGGTTCTGGGGATATTTTAGAAAAAGGCATAGAAAGATTATAAGAGCCATAAGATCAGGGTGTTTACTCTGAGATTGTATCTTCTATTAACATCCAACACTATAACTGCAAAATATCATGAGCATGTCCACAAATGTGAGCTAAACAAGGATGATACCAATGAACCTGAAAAACTGGTTGTGAAAATCTAAGAAACCTCAATTCTTCACAAAGAAGTACAGACAACTGAAGAAAACTCATGACAGAAGAGAGATTCTGCCAAGGGAAGAACAAACCAATTATTTGTTCAAAGCCTAATTATCAAAACTTAAAACATATGTACATGTAACATACAGTTCCTGGAGTGTTATTTAAGTGTGTTTGTGTGTGTAAACAAAAAGTTCATGAATTTGAGGACAAGCAGGAACAGGTGTATTTGGGGTATTTTAAACAAAAATAATGTGAGGGAGAAATGTTATAATTAAAATTCAATTTCAGATATTAACAGGATATAAAAAAGATAAAGCTGCATGGCCTCAATAACATTTACAGATACCTATGACAGGACCATGCAATAGTTTATCTACTTTTGAAAATTTTGCCATATCTCATAGTCCCTGCCATTGAGGGAAATTGAACAGGAATTTCTATTTTTAAAATAGCAGAAATGAAAATAAGGTACAACCCATAGACTGGAGCTGCTCTTTAATCTCCAAAGAGGAGCAGATTTCCTAAAAATAAAGATGTACTGTCTGTCTTATCTGAGACAGAAGAGAACCACTGGGTTTTAATAAATCACTGACCTGACCAGCCCTGCAGCTGTGCCCAGCCATTGCTGATTTGCATGTGCTCAGAGCACAGCCCACTGCCCTGAGGATTTCTTGATAGTCAGGTCACACTCTGTGCTAGAGTCAGCCTCACACTGGTCACAGTACAGATATGAGGGCCCCCACTCAGCTCCTGGGGTTGCTGCTGCTCTGGCTTAGAGGTAAGGAATACAGCATTGGAAATTTATTCTGTGTGATCAGTGCTGACTGGTCTCTGGGAAAGTCCTTTTGTAACAGAATTAATTGTGTGGAAGTTTGTTTTCAATTTTCCAATCTCAGGTGCCAAATGTGACATCCACATGACTCAGTCGCCATACTTACTGTCAGCATTTCTGGAAGACAGTGTCACAATCACATGCCAGTCAAGTCAGAACATTTACAGCAATTTAGCATGGTATCAGCAAAAACCAGGGGAACCTCCTAAGCAACTGATCTATTATACAAAGAACTTGGCAGATGGGACCCTCTCAAGGTTCAGTGGCAGTGGATCTGGAACACAGTATTCTCTCAAGATCAGCAGCCTGCAGCCTGAAGACATGGCAAGTTATTACGTCTACAGCACAATAACTATCCTCCCACAGTGATTCAAGTCATGACGTAAACCACCCAAGAAGCAGAAGTAAGAGCCAAAGTTGCCCTAATTCTTCTTTCTATGCTCACTAGCTGATTAGTGTTTCTCTTTGGCAGGATTTAAAGTAAATGTGATATTTTGTATAGGGATCATATAATTTTTCTAAGTCCTAAATCTGTGTCCTTTTCCCCAGCACTTGCATCAAAAATACAGAACTCTTCTCATTACTTATATGAAAACATATAATTTGCTGAGTAGTATAAGTATGACAATAGCTGAATTTCAAACAACACATATGTCAAAACACACACACACACACACACACACACACACACACTCACAGAGAGAGAGAGAGAGAGAGAGAGAGAGAGAGAGAGAGAGAGAGGAGAGAGGTTAAAAGCTTAAAAGCACTGGCTACTTTTCCAGTTCCAGGATATCTGTGCATCTATCCTAGCCTCTGAGTATACTGTACTCATATTTTACACAAACGTATGTGCTGGCAGAATAGCAATAAACATAAAATACAAGTGATTTGTAAATATTTGAAAGATTTAAGGGGCTAGTTTTCAGACAAAATTATCCTGAGACCAGATTATTCTCCAAATATGGAGTCCATTTTTAAAAAATGAAAGAAAGTCTTCTTGATCACAGAATCCTTAGCTAGGGTGTCTATTCACACATCGAATGTATGGATAGAAGGAGGCCATCCTTAGTTAACTCTCTGTTCATTTCTGTCTTTACAAGGTGTGAGGATGTCTTAGTTATTTTTCTATTAATTTCACAAAACATTATTGCCAAGACAATTTATAAAAGAAAGCATTTAATTTGGAGGCTCGCAGTTCCAGGGTAATCCATGACTAACACTGCAAGAAAGTGTAGCAAAAGGCAGGCAGGCATGACCCTGGAGCAGAAGCATAAACCTGTGAGTTACCTGCAAGTGGCATGCAGAGAGCAAGAGGGTGCACATGCATGAGAGAGAGAGAGAGAGAGAGAGAGAGAGAGAGAGAGAGAGAGAGAGGATGGTGGTTTGGGCATGTGAAACCTCAGAGAAAACCTCCAACAAGGCCACAGCTCCTAAGCATTCCCAAGCAATTCATCAATAGGGGACTAAAAATTCATACATATAAGCCTGTGGGGGAATGATAATTTTCATTAAAATATGACAGCTAGTATGATTTCTAAGACAGAACACTATAGGGAAAGAATGAGTTAGAGTGGGTGAGATTGGGTGTAAAGAAAGCTTAGCAATCTTCCCTTTGAGTCCTCCTTGTTTCCTAGCTCATTTGGCAGTATGAATTGTAGACTGGTAATCCTTTGCTCTATGTCTAAAAATCATGTATGAGTGAGTACATACCATGTTTATCTTTTTGTGACTAGGTTACCTCACTCAGGATGGTTTCTTCTATCTCCATCCATTTGCTTGCGAATTTCAAGATTCCATTGTTTTTTCTCTGTGGAGTAGTACTCCATTGTGTAAATTTATCACATTTTCTTTATCCATTCTTTAGTTGAGGGGCATCTAGGATGCTTCCAGGTTCCGGCTTTTACAAATAATGCTGCTATGAACATATGTCCTTATTGTATGTATGTGCATTATTTGGATATATGCCCAAGAGAGGGATTGCCGAATCTTGAGGTAAAATGATTCCCATTTCCCTGAGAAACTGCCATACTGATTTCCAAAGTGGTTGTACAAGTTTGCACTCCCACCCGCAACGGAGGACTGTTTCCTTGTCTCCACATGCTCTCCACCATGGACTGTCATTGGTGTTATTGATTTTAGCCATTCAGATAAGAGCAAGATGGTATTTCAGAGTGGTTAAGTGCTGCATTTCCCTGATGGCTAAGGGTGTTGCGCACTTTCTTAAGTGTCTTTCAGCCATTTTAGATTCCTCTATTGAGAATTCTCTATTAGTTCTGCACTCCACTTTTTAATTGCATTATTTGGTATTTTGGTGGCTAGTTTCTTCAGTTCGTCATGGAGAGGGAGGAGGTATGAGTAAAGGAGCCAAGATGGCGCTGCAGAAACCCAAAGAAACAGTTGACCTGAACAAGTGAGAGCATGGATACCCTAGTCATAAAGCTGGGGAAACAGCTCTGCACTGAATCAAGCCCTCTGAATATGGGTGTCAGATAGGAGGCCAGGATAGTCTGTGGGACTTCTAATAGTGGAGCCAGTCTTTAACCCTAGAGCACAAATGGAATTTGGGGGCCCATTCCCTATGGAAGCATATTATTGTAGCCCAGATACAGCAAGGAGGGCCTAGACCCTCCCTCAAATGATATGACAGACTTTGAAGGCCCCTCATGGAGGGCCTCACTATCCCTGTGGAAGAGTTGTGGGATTGGTTGGGGGGGTTGGAGGGAAAAATGGGAGGAGGGGAGGTCTAGGGAATGGGGCATGGATATGTAAATATGAGTAGTAATTAAAGAATAAAAATTGAAAGTAAAAAGGAACCAAAAATAAAGATAGATAGATAGATAGATAGAGAGAGAGAGAGAGAGAGAGAGAGACAGAGAGAGAGAGAGACAGAGAGAGAGAATAGCAAACATGAACCAAACTGGGCTTGAGTTACAGACTCATTGTTTTCCAAACAAAACAATTATTAACTTGGAACCACAACTTCAACAAGCTGCATGAACACCACTTTCCCAACAAAGTAATCAGGGCATTCTAAATAATGGTTCCATAGCAGACTCTAGTATGTCCAATACACAAGGAGACATATAAGGAACTAGTTGTAATAAAGCAATACAGCCCATAACTGACTTCATAGTAAACAGTGTCCTTATAATATTTTTTATGTAAATGTTCCTTATCTTATACATATACGTGATCTACTAAACATATGATAACAATCAGATACTTCATGGGAAAAGGTTAAATGAATTGAACAAAGCCTATCAATCAAAAAAGAGTATCATATATATTTGGACCGTCACCAACCAGCACCATTTCTTGCTGAATGACAAATAGAAGCATCTGTACTTATCTATTGATGAAAATGAAAGCGGGAACATCTGTTTTGTTGTATCTACTCTGCACTTCAATTTAATTATAAAATAATACTTAATGCCTTGTTACAACATAAGCGACAGACATACATTGTTCCATTAAATTTATAGCCTCATATTTCTATAATTGATTTCATTATTAACTTCCCCAAACAATCCCGCATAGTTAGTGAAATTGTTCATTTTCCATCTGATCTATGACTTTAGCAAGTTTATTTATTGAACTGAAATATGCTGAGTTTACATTAAAGGATATTTAAATATACATATTATAAATATTACTAAGAAGATCCCATGTACAGTAATGACAGTCAGGTTTTCATTAAGAACTCTGATGGGACTTCTGGGACTTCAGGATATAAACAGAATACAACATGTGTGATGAATGATCCTATAAATTTTCCTGCTTTCTTCTGGTACTGGTTCGAATAAAGGTTAATATCGTGACTTGCCTGAAATTTAAATGTGATTGACATTCTCCTAAAGATGCTGATAGTTATAATAGGGACTCAGTCAGCAGGATATTTCATATAGCACCTAAGACTGGAAAATTAGAACAAAATAAACACACAAATAATATTCCTACATAATTTTCCTCAAAGAATAAAACAGCAATAATGAATATTATTGGAGGAATTCACAGAGTTCTCTCTTCTCTCACCTAGAACAAAGAGTACTTACATCCCTGGGAATTGAGTGGAAACTCCCATACCCATGCTTTGTCTTCCTTGTAACTGATGCCAATAGAGATTTTGACCAAAATATTCTAGATGTACTAATGTCGTAGGCTATGTTTTGGGAGACCAGCAGTGATTGGGAACAGCTGAGGCCAGTAGAAATTTATTTGTATCATATAGCCATCATGGAGTTTCTCAATAAAATATGGGTTTGGTTGGCTTTCTTCCTAAGGTAGAATCATCTTCCACCTGTTCATAAGAAATTAAATCACCCTGAGAAATACTTATATTTTATTTTTTGATCTACATTTGTACTAGTCCAGGGACTCTTATAACAGATTACCAAAATCTATACTTTAAATGAAGGAGGTGGAGTCCCTCACAGCTATAAAGAGACAAATTACAGAATCAGGATGTATCAGTCAAGAACAGAATGTGTGTGGTAGCAATTTACAGAAATATTAAGGGAGACTTTACCCTTTGACTGTTTCAGCCTTTGTAGCATTCTATTCTCCATGGCCACAACATTAATTTATAGTATTTCATAATCATATCTAGATTTCTCAGGGTCCTGCCTCCATATGCTCAAGGAGGAAGCAGTTGTCCTCCTAACTCAGACAGAGTGCAAATATGCCACCCTTTAAAACATTCACTTCCTCAGGTGAAACTTGTGAGAAACCAATAAAGTAAGTAAATCATCCAGGGCATAAAAAAGTTTACAGTTAAACAACTCTCATAGGTAAGTGCCAAATGTTTCAAAAATATTTTGAAGTGTTCATATGAAAACTCCTTTTCTGGTGACATCATAACTCAATGACGGTAGACATTTATAAATGATGACTATGACAATGACTCAAAATGAAGGATACAACTTGTTTAAAAGAACCTGCAAGTCTGGTACAGATATCGTGTTAAAATATAGACCATTTTAAATATGAATGTAAATTATAAAATGGCATTTCACATTTCTAACATGTTGCTTCAAAAGTATGTGAGTGGCATTTTGATGAATTTGAGAATATGACTTTCAGCTATTAATGAAAATGGGTTACATCTCTATTTGCTTACCTTTACTTATTCTGTTAAATTGCATTGCAAACTTACTAAATTCAAATCATTTTCTGTGTACTATATGATTTAATTGAGGCTGTCCTTATTATTGATTCTCACTATGATCCTAGACTTCATGATAATATATCAAAGAGTCTATTTACATAATATGAATCTATCCATTGTTTGTAGTTATCGGTAATTTCAGTAGTAGCAAAAGTACTATATGTTATGTTGTCAACACCTAATGGCGGTTGTAGATTTCTGAAGAAGTATGAGGACAGCATGATAATCTAAACATTCCTAAAAGAGAACTCCTAAGTGACCACCAGAGCCTGGTTTCATCTGAAAATGCTGTCAATAGGTAAAAGAACAAACAAGAGTATCTGGGGCACCTGGCTTTAGTGGCACATGCCTTTAATCCCAGCATTGGGAGGCAAAGGAAGGCAGATCTCTGTAAGTTCAAGGCCAGCCTGGTCTCCAGAGTGAGTGCCAGGGTAGGCTCCAAAGCTACACAGAGAAACCCTGTCTCAAAAAACCAAAAAAAGTGTATCTGGGGTACTTCTGCTTCTCTCTGTGACTTTTCTCCTTACTTGTGTCACTGAGAGCAGCAAGAAAACATCTGTCCCAGACCCACTGCCAGTGAACCTTAAGGGAATGCCTGATTGGAAAGTAAATGTATAATAGACCAAGAACTTAGGAACTTCTCTTGATTTCTGTTAGTACTAAGGCATATTCCTGCTAGTATCCTGACTTTCTTCTACCTGTGATTATGACTCTGTCCCAGACATGCAGAGGGAGAGGATTGATATTGGATAACATGGATGACCTGACACTTCAATTTGAAAAAAAATAGAAGCAAGATGACATGCAATTAATAATATTGAGAAAGGAGTTCCTACAAACACAAACAAACCTATTTACAGCATTTTGAGAAATTTCCCCAGGAAAACCCTCATTAAAAGGAAGCCAAGACATCAGGAGAACTAGGGATTATAGCAGAGACCTCATGCCCATGTTTGTGTTTGGAACAAAGTCTTATGAAGAGTTTGACCAGCTATTTAAAAGGTACTCAGGGCAGTGGTTTGTGCTCTGGTCACAGGGAAATCATCAGGAGCTTTGCAGACTTTCCAAAGGTGTAGAAGTAGCTCATCTGTGTAAAAGCCTACAGTCTCTCAAAGTCTTCATTCATACCACAGTAGAACAGAGAACACTAATCCTTCTGACTTAGTCTTTGAAAAGCATTAAAATCTTTCACATCAACTTGTTTCATTGCACTCATAGTACCATCCAAGAAACTGCAACCAATATTGCAAGCTCATCCATTTTGATAAAGATTTACTAAGACCACAGAAGAAGCTTTCTCTTTTGTACAATTGCTTTGTTTATAAACCTAACAACACAGGGATAAATAATATATGCCTGAGAGGCTGGTAAACATGGAGGACTCTAAGAGAGACATACATAGTCCCCTGGAGAACGGGAAAGGGACAAGATCTCCTGAGCAAATTGGGAGCATGGGGGAAGGGTACAGGAAACTAGGAGAATGAGAAGGGGAGAAGAGGAAGGGTGAGGAAGACATGATGGGACAGGGAGGTTGAGTTGAGGAAAGAACAGAAGAGAGCAAGGTAAGAGATAATACAATAGAGGGAGACATTATAAGTTCAAAGAGAAATCAGAAACTAGGGAAATGTCTGTAGAGCTATAAAGATGACTCCAACTAACAATCTAAGCAACAGAAGAGAGAATACCCTAAATGCCCTCTTCTGATAATGAGACTGATAACTAATTCATATGCCATCATATAGCCTTCATCCAGAAGCTGGTGGAAGATGCAGACATCCACAGCTAAACCTTGAACTGAACTGAAATCCAGATGCCGAAAAGGAAGACTGATGAGCAAAGAGGTCCATACCAGGCTCGTGAAACCCACAGAAACAGATGACCTGAACAAGGGAAAATTCTTGGTCCCCAGACTGATAGCTAGGAAACCAGCCATGGGACTGATCCAGCCCCCCTGAATGTGGGTGTCAATGAGGAGACCTTGGAAATCTATGGGACCTCTTTTAGTGGATCAGTAGTTATCACTATCGTAGGAATGGATTTTAGGATCCCATCCCACATGGAGGGATACTCCCTGAGCCTAGACACAAGGGGACTGGCCTAGGCCATATCCCAAAGAATATGAAAGACATTGAAGACCCCCTATGGAAGGCCTCACCCTCCCTGGGGGAGCAGAAAGGGTATGGGATGGGTAGGGCATTATTTGGGGGGGTTGGGGAGGAGGGGAGGGAGAGGGACCTGGGATTGACACATAAAATAATTTTGTTTTTAATAAAAAAGGGAAAAATGAAATGTATCTGAAAATACAAAAAAGATATCCGAACAACTCATTCAAAAAGAGCAAACATATTCAAGTATAATATATATAAATCTCTCCTTAATATATTAATCTACAGAATAATTCACATTAAATTCTCTTTATTTAAATTAGAAACAAGCTTCTTTTACATGTCAATCTCAGTTCCCTCTCCCTCCCCTCCTCCCCTGCACCCAAACCAACCCCCTATCCCAACCCCTTTCTGCTCCCCAGGGAGGGTGAGGCCTTCCTTGGGGGATCTTCAAGTCTGTCATATCATTTAGAGCAGGGCCTATACCCTCCCCAGTGTGTCAAGGCTGCAAGAGTATTCATCTATGAGCAGAGTGCTCCCAAAGTTAATTTTTGTACTAGTGGTAAATAATGATCCACTACCAGGGGCCCCATAGATTATCCAGACCTCCAAACTGTCTTCCTCCTCCATGGGGTCTGGAACGGTCCTATGCTGGTTTCCAAGCTCTCAGTCTGGGGTCCATGAACAACCACTTGTTCAGGTCAGCTGTTTCTGTGGATTTATCCAGTCTGTTCTTGACCCCTTTGCTCATCACTCCCCCTTCTCTGAAAGTGGATTCCAGGAGTTCAGCTCAGTGTTAGACTGTGGGTGTCTTCTGCTTCCATCAGCTACTGCATGAAGGCACTAGGATGGCATATAAGGTAGTCATCAACCTCACTATCAGAAAGGGCTTTTAAGATAGCCTCTGAAATATTGCTTAGATTGTTAGATGGGATCGACCACATCAAATTCTCTCTCTCTAAAAAAAAAAAAATGAGTGAAATCACCTGGGATGATAGAGCTTGTTTGTATTCCCGGGTACTTGAGAAGTTGAGGCATGGAGTCCTCTTTTAACACAGAGTTCAATACCACCTTCAGGAACATAGAAATACTTGTTTATATACTAAAAATAACACACAAAACGTGATTTGTATGATTTTAATGAAATAAAAATTAAGCAATAAGAGACTAGATTAAAATCTATTACCAGTTTGATTGTATGCCACTCACAACAATTTAAATAGATACTGAAATCATTATCAACTTTAGGTTTTTCTTCAGAAATTCCATGTTCACATAGACACCTTTGATTTGGATCAGTAATAAGACTAGCATAGGAAAAAATGTGAATTTTGATGATTTTCTATGCCAAACATTTGTTGAGATTTGATTGAGATTCCACCCTCATCCTTATGACCCTAAGAGTCATACATAATCAGACCCCAGCCCCACTTGTTATTAGAATATAAGGGAAGTGAAGGCTGACTGAGATGGAAAGCAGCTGCTGGCAATCATCCTTCCAGCTGGAATGGGACATACCAGTGACATAGTTTCCTTCGAATAACACATAGTCCAGTAAATAACCTAATAAACTGGTTCACTTACTTAAATTTGAGTAAAATACTTTCATTTGTGTATTATTATGCTATTTGCTATTAACAGAAAGGACTTAAATGTCTACAGACTGAAAAGAATATATAAATCAGGTATCTATTGTGACTATTAGTGAGCTGGGAAAATCATTATTTTTCTTTATGGCTGAAAATACTTTATTCTATACATATTTTCTTTAAGTGTTATATTAAAATTATTTCTTTGTATACTATTAACAATATTTTCTTTAGATGTCCTATTGATTATTTTGATAAGTATTCCCACAGTGAGAAATTTATGTGAAAGTGTCTTTATGATGTGTTAACATGATATTCTTTTAGTAAATCCCTAACTGTAACAGCCCTACATGTGAAGGTAAATATGTTCCACTTAAAAGAATCTAGAATTATCAAGATGACAAATCTCTATCCATGACTATGAAAAATTTTCTTAATTGGGTTATTGGAGATGAAAACACCCACTATAAATATGGAAGTTCATTTTTTTTTCAAGGGCTGAGGACTAGGTTCCCATATTTCATGAAACAAGAGAAAATGAACTAAGTGTGAGAATTCAGGTCTCTCTGTCTTGTGACTTCAGAAGAGTGTGTCCAGCTGACTCCCAAAGCTCCTGCAAAAATGAAGTCCCACCATGAAGGGAATTCTATCCTCTCAGTTTGTGATCCTAAGTAATCCCTTCAAGTAAGGTTTTTAGTTTTTGTTTTGTTTTCCACTATTTTTTACTTTTGATTATTTATTTCATTTTACATTCTAAGTACAGTTCTCCCTCCCACCCCTCATCTCTCACCCCATTTGCCTCCACCAACCTCCCCTCACCACACTCCTAGCACACCTCCAATCCACTCCTCCTTATAGGTAAGTGCTCACATGAGCAGTCAACATAGTCTGATACAATAGGTTGGGCAGGGGCAGGTCCTTCTCCCATGCATTAAGACTGAGCATAGCATCTCACCATAGAGAAAGGGCTGCAACAAGCTCACACATGTACTGGGATTTTATCATTTTCTTTTTTGTTTTTTTTCAAGACAAGGTTTCTCTGTGTAGCTTTGGAGCCTATCTTGGCACTCGCTCTGGAGACCAGGCTGGCCTCAAAATCACGGAGATCTGACTGCCTCTGCCTCCTGAGTGCTACTATTAAAGGCATGTGCCACCAATGCCCTGCTTGATCGTGGTCCTATAGACACTGAGCATGGTACAAGGAATGGCTCTAATAATCTAGCTCATGTACCATGTTTTTATTAGGTATTTTCCTACAGTAATAAGAAAACTATTGATACAGTAGTCATCCAAGAAATGCAAAAACTGAGATGGGTTAGAGTGGATTGGTGGGGAACTTGGAGGGTGGGGGCAGGGAATGGGGGATGGATATGGAAATGTGAGTAGTAATTAAAGAATTTAAATTAAAAAAAACAAATTGAAAAAAATATCTGCAGGGATACTGACTGGTACTCTGTGAGAGGGATATTCTTGTGCAAGATGCTCAGAATTCATGATGTTGACAATGGGAATAAAATGTCTCCCAAATGCTCTCCCCCTGAACCTACCTGGGACATCAGGTTACTAGCTAGATGCCTTATTGATGAGACATTTAGAAGCACTTCTTAGATTCTTTTGACATTAGTATAATCCTGAAAAGTGATGGAAACTTAGTATACCAGGGTTCCAAAGAATGATGATTGAAACTAGATCATCTGGTTGTCACATCTCACACTTGACATAGGAAATAAACAAGAAATCCCTGTAGATAACTACTGAAAACTTAAACAGCATATGTGTTACTTGGGTGTTAAAGCACCCAGTGCCATCATCTCCTACCTGATAATCAGAGAAGTGGGAGTCTTGTGGCTGAGAGAGTTCACTCTTATGCATGTTGTGTTCTGGATTGGACTCAGTCCTGAGCACAGTATGATATGACTACTAAGAAATCTTCTGGGTACAGTTGTGTCCTGGAAAAGTGTAAATCATTAGGGACTGCACAGGGGCTGGCCATAGCTGTGGGATTGTCAATGCTCATCTCAGTCACTCAGCACAGACCAAGTCAGTCTGGAGGGACTAGAAACACATTCTTGCTCTCCAAAGAATATGAGCTATTCTGAGGACCAAAGAATGTTTCCAGTTACAGTGCATGCCTTTTGGCTATATTTCCATTAGTGACAGTGACTGTCCTGATAAAATCCCAAAAATCTGAGGAAATCTTATTCACTTCTCACATTAGTCGGCATGGCTTTATTTAGCACATAATTCCTTACTGTTAGGTTTTTTTTCAAAGTGTTGCTTTGGGATGAACATAAAAATTTGTTTTAAAAACTTG
Organism: Cricetulus griseus; assembly: GCF_003668045.3. Lineage (NCBI taxonomy): Eukaryota > Metazoa > Chordata > Mammalia > Rodentia > Cricetidae > Cricetulus > Cricetulus griseus. The sequence continues at coordinate 51,314 of NW_023276829.1, forward strand.
GGGAATTATTAATAATACTAAAGGGGCAGATCTCTTATCCATCTCAGCCTGACTCTCAGTTTATCAAGGCGCTGCCTAATTATTTCCATCATGCCATCTGAGGTCAGGAACTTTCCCACTTTCCATCAAAACTGAGTGAACTGGCAGTCACTCAGACCTAACCATGTGTTCCTTAGATGACTTAGAATATTCTTCTGATCTTTTATCCTTCTCAACATAGCATTTGTACTCAGAAGTTGAGAATCTCTTTCACTGCTCCCCATTTAAATATTGGATTTTCTATCTCCCTTGCCATAATCTACCATCACAGAATTTGTTACAGCTCCTAAGGGAACATAGTTATCAATGGCAGCATCTGTGAGACTATCTTCATCCTGGAATAACAGAATTATAACTGGATCCATACTTGAGGAGATAGATGGCTATGCAGAAGTTCTTAAGGAACACAACCAGGGTCTGTAGGCATATGGTGGAAAGAAAAATATCTAAGGGTATTCCATGAGATGTCTAATGTGTCCTAAGGTGGTTCCATAATGGAAGAATTATAAATTAAGAATGAATGGCATGAACCACAGATGGTAATCTGTAGTTTCAAGCACCTTCTCAGATACAGGGTGAAGGCAGGTCTCCATGGAAAAACTCAGATTCTTTTTCATTTCTTACGTAAAAAGGGTTGTGTTTCAATGGTCATGTACATAAAATCTCATTACTGATGGAACAAAGGTTGAGGTGTGTAACTCCCTTCTCCTATTCTCTGAGATGCTGCACACAGACACATGAAACTCTCTTCTCCATGGTGGTATTCTAGGTCCAGGAGAAACTTAATCTCCCTAGGATATCGGTCTCTCTCTATTATGTGATGTGATAACATTTTCTGAGAAGAGCTCCAAGCATGCTGTCATCCACCATACTGTTACTTTTCAAGGATTTGCCAACAGAGACTGAAAGAGAAGAAAACAAAATTTTTTAAACTTATCCTCTTACTCTGTAATTAAATCTATTTTCTTAATAAAGTGCATAGCCCTATTATACTAAACCTATACTAAGATCTTATACACAACTATAGAACAAAAGAATATATTAAGATACACAGAGTTGATTCTGTGCTTCCTTTTATTGGGATCACAAAAGATTTACAGTAATATATTTTTAGTGCATTTTCCCAATGTCCTATCCAGTATAATACCCTACTTAAATAGTCACCCAACTGTTAATAGAATCACAAAAGAGAGCTTTTGTAAACCACAAAATCACTTAAGTGAAAACCACAGAAGGTAATAAAATAGTCATCTTGGGCAATTTATAAATGCTAAAATATCTTAAGTATGCTTTGGTATTGATTGTCATATTTGACACAAATCTCACAGTCATAACTTAAATAATATATTGATATAATCAATCCATATCTTAAATGCATAAATTAAACTCATCATAACAATTTTGTTCACAGCCACAGAAATATCTGACCTGAACAATGGGGATCTCTTGGTCTCCAGATTCATAACTGGGATACCAGCATGGGACTGATCCAGACCTCAGGAATGTGGGTTTCAGTGAGGAGACCTCAGAAATCTACAGGACCTCCTGTAGTATTTCAGTACTTATCCCTAGCATAGGTGTGAACTTTGGGAGCCCAATCCAAATACAGGGATACTCCCTGAGGCAAGACACTCGGAGGAGGGCCTAGGCCCTATTCCAATGAATATGAAAGGATATATGATAGGTAGGGTTTTAGTTGGGAGGGTGGTAGTGGAGGAGGGGAGGGAGTGGGAACTGAGATTGATATGTAAAACAATTTTGTTTCTAATCCAAATAAAAAAAGAAAAAATGATACAATTGGAGCAAATTTTCTAATAAGAAAAAAAAAAGAATTTTGTTCACACTTGTGCTGCTAGGCCTAAAGAAGAAGAAAGACTTAGGGGCAGAGGAAATTTTATACCATCAGAATAGTAACTTCACAGTGACAGTCACAGTCTGATTATTTGACAAAAAAATACTGGCTGGTGGAAACAAGAAGAGGTAAAGATGGGGACTGCTGCATCCTTCAGTACACAAAGTGCTTAGTTCACATAAACTAATGTTTGTACACGCAAGGAGGGTAGATCAGAGTTTCTGAAGGAATAAAAAGCAAGTGGGGAAATTATCTGATTATATATAATTTCAAAAATATAAAGTGGTTATAAAAGAGTGTTATTCCCAATGAAAGGGATGGCAAGAATTACCAACAAGATAATAAAAATGATCCAAATTTAGATATGTAAAAATGTTAATTTTAAAGCCATATTCTGTCTTGGCAATCAGTCATCCCTGTGGGGATACAAAATAGTTGGGAATCTCAGGAAAGTATCTAGAGTGTAAGTTCAATTTCAGTTCATTTAAAAAAGGCATTTGACAGAGAGAGGCTGGGTTCATCTTGTGTGACAATACAGTTCTTGCTAGGCTGTGGAATAAAACAGTGAAGCTTACAAGATTAGGGTCTGCCTCCTCATCCTAGCTACTTAGAATTGAAAGCAAATGAAGGACAGAAAGTCATCTGACTTAACCAGATGATCAACTCAGTCATGTATCCTTAGAAAGATTAACTCATTATTTCATTTACCTTTAAATATGATATAATGAAGATGCAATGTAAGCTATTACAACTAAAATGTCAATTTCAGTAAGTCATCAACATTTTCCTATCACTGTCTTGCTGTCCTCTGTGGGGTTTCATGGTCCTCAATTTACTATATTAGTTCTTTCAGTGGTTCAATAAAGTAATTTTTTTTGCTTCATAAGCTGCACCAAGTAATGCATTTTCCATAGGAAATTGATTTCAAATTACTATTATTTGTCTTTTAGTATACCTTGTTGTGTGATATCAGTACTCTCAATTGATTCTGAGTAGCAGCAACAATGTTCAATACACAGGTAGCCATGTGACCACAAATGGGAACAGCAACATCAGTAGAGTAGAATCATTTTCAAACTACATAGGCTATTCAACATTTTTATGTATTATGGTTTTATATTAAATGACTTGATACCATTGTTATCATAAGAAAGTTCTGGATTATTTTATCTGATCGGAGCCTCATTGTAAGACAGGGGGAACTTAGTATCTATGAATCTGCACATACACTTTTGACATGTTTACAGGTATGTTTAAAACTTTCTTATTAATGTTTAATTAATAATGGCAAGAATTGGAATGTGTATATGTATATGTGTGACTGTGTGGATATCAGTCTTCCTTATGCATCTGACTGCTGGGAGGAAAGAATAACTACTATATGGGCTTTCAACATAAGCGTTTTTTTTCTGGGCTTTTCAGCATAAGCACTCTAGATCTTGTCACTGATAATTGTGAATACAGCTTTTCCTCTAGATTCCAAAATAGACAATACCCAAGTCTGTCTTCAATTTAGCCATCTTACCAGAAGAGGGCATCACTAACACATATATTTCCAGTCAATATCACAGCCAAGAGCTGCAAAGTCACTGTAACACTAGACAAGATGCAGTCCCTAGGCTCTTAATCAACTAGGACCTAGGAAGATCTCCAAGTCTTTTCTTACTTCTTTAGAGTTCTCTTAGAACTGACCACAGCCACAGTTAGCTTAGTGAACCACTGTCTTAGGAATCAATCCTCTCCCAGAATTCTGGCTTTTAGGAAAAATCTCTCCTGATTCAGTAGGATCCACATCCACTATTGTAGTCAAAGTACAAGAGCAGATTGGAGTAGATTTCCCATAGGATGTAAAGATGGCATAACAGCTAAAAGCATTTGTTGCTCTTCTAGAAGCCTCAGGTTCAGTGGCTCACAACTACTGGTAACTTCAAATCCCTTGGATTTGTAGGCCTATTCTAACTTCCTTGGAAACCAAATATCCATGTGGTACACCTACAGGCAGACAAAACATACATATCCATAGAATAAAATAAATAAATCAAAATAAATTAAAAGAAAAGATAGGATGTTCCTCATTCTCAATAGTTCCAAGACAATTATTGTGTCTTTGAGGGACTCTTGAGAACCATACCCTAATTTAAGGACAGAGCTAATGGAGATACCTTGCTTTATCAACAGGAGACTCCTTGATCAATGTGCTTGTATGTTGGTTTTATACAACACCAAGGATGACTTAGTGCCTTTAACTTTGCAATATAAAACCTATCTTCACAAGAATATAGGAAATTCTTTCATTGTTAAGGGAGAAGAATAAGACTAGCAACTAACTACTAAATTACTAAACATAAACAATGAAAGATGAAACCACTGGTTTTCTTTAAGGAAATGTAGCTATTTACTCAGAACTGAGTGCTCAGTAAAGCATACTTCACAGTTTTCTTTCAACAGTTTTTATGTCAGGGCATCTCAATGTGTGTTCCTAGTCACAAATTTTCATTATTACTTTATCTTATCTTTGATACTCAATGGAAGAAGTCTTTCATGATGGGAGGAATGAGAGTTCTATTTTTAAGAAAGAACTAAGGAGATTTTCATCTCCTTCATGGATTCTGTTTAAATTATCAGATTACAGGAACATAATTAAACTTTACTGTAAGATAAAGTTAATTTTTGATCAAAATTATACATGAATATTCAGATTCAGGAGCTGTTACTCTTTAATAATTAAAATGTAATTTATTTGAGAAGTGTGTTCAGATACTCCCATATGATAATATGATGTGAGCTAAACAGTGACAGAGCAGGGTATATATTGAGTATAGTGATTATGTAGATAAGCACATCTTCCTGAACCTACACCCCACGGTTCTTTTAAATTGAACATGAGGTAGAGTTGTAGACAAATGATAGTTTAAAAATTGGTTCATGTTTTTTCATCTATTTCACTGAGGCAGGGGATACTCTTTTTCCTATTCTCCTGGGATGGGGTCTGTGCTTGACTACTGCAGAAATGTCTGTGAGCACACAGAGGTTCCAAATCACACACTTTGATGCTGGTTTCTAAGTGCAGATCTCAGTTGAGTGGCTTCGAGGAAAACAGAAAGCAGATAAAAGATCTAAAACTTCTCTGAGAACATTATAAATAGTTATCCTCCTCAGTTTTTCCATGGGAGATTTAATCCTCAAACTTTTGATTATATTTGGCTTTTTCTAGAAGATCAAATTAGGCCATGCTTCAGAGGAACACATCAGCATTAATCTGGGTCTAAACTTGTTACCAAAAATGAGGAAAAGAAATCAGTGTAATATCTACAAATATTTAGATAGGGTCCTGGTTTAACTATGTTTGGTCTAAATAAATCACCAAATGGGTTTATAAGCCATGAGCAGACTGACCTATATCTGGCTATTTGCATACTTTGTTCGCATAAATCACAAATGTCTCACCATTGTTTTAAAAGGATGTCCTTATGAAAAGAGCAGTAATTGGCCTTATCTAGGGATTACAAAGCACAATGGATTTTTGTGTGCAGATTTTAAGCTTCCTGCTAATCAGTGTCACAGGTAAGACATGGTATTGCTCATGAGCTCAGAACATATGATTCTCTTCTTACTAGGGAATTTTGAGTTCAAGATAAACTATTTTTCAGTTCTTTCTTCTGAATATTGGTTGACATGAAGTTATTGTATATAGCTGTGTCTACTAACAACTTCCTTAATTCATCACTTTCTCTTGACCATAGTGTCCAAAGGAGAAATTGTGCTCACCCAGTCTCCAGGATACATGACCGCATCTAATGGGGAGAAGGTCATCATCACCTGAAGAGCCAGCTCAAGTATAAGTGCCAATTACTTTCATTGGTACCAACAGAAACCAGGAGCTTCCCCCAAACTCCTGGTTTATAGTACATCCTACCTGGCTGCTGGAGTCCATGGTAGCTTCATTGGCAGTGGGTCAGAGACTACTTATTCTCTCACAATTAGCTGTATGCAGGCTGAAGATGCTGCTACTTACTACTGTCAGCAGGGAAGTACTAGCCCACCCCCACAATGCTACAGACTGAAACAAAAACCCTTTGGTTCCCTAGGGCCCAGATGCTTTCTCACAGAGATGAAATGTGGTCAAGGGTTTGACTGACACATGACAGGATCTTCCACATTTTCTTTAAGGCAGTATTGATGCAGTTTAGTGATATGTACTTTTTCCTACTTTAAGCACTTACCACATCTATCAGTTTTATACTAAGCTGGTAAATTCTTCTACAAGAGTTGTCTTTTTATGATGAAATACTTTGTCATGGAAATGTGTCTGGTAAGTAAATGGCTACAGTAATTTGGGTAGGGAGCAGGTCAACCAAGTGTGGCCATCTGTGTAATTAAATTACATTCAACACCAGAAATGTTTACAAGTATCCCCCAGTGACTTCTCAGGATGTGAATCTCATTCACCTACTTTGATGTGGGGCTTCTCACAGTGCTGGGTTTCCCTGAAGTTCTGAGTAAGACAGAATTGAGACAGGTATATCAGAGTGTATTCAACTGTGTGAATAGGTTTCTTCAGCCTTACTTTATTACTATGGAAAAATTGAAATTCTCCAATATCTTGAGGTAGAGTGACATTATAAATGAGAACAGAATGGGCAAGACTAAAGGCTATTTCTCTAGGCCATTTGAAGATACAGTGTTAAATAGGTTCTATGAAGAATTACTTTCTATGACTGAGAGCACAGTGTAGTCTAAGTAACTGCTTTTATCTATTTATTGTACAATATATTTTCCTCATGATTTCCCCTACCCTGACTCATCTGAGAGCCTCCCCACCTAGGTCTTGTCTAGGAGGAAATGTAGTGGTGAGAACTCAGCACCTTCAATCTTTTATCTTGGGTCCTGAGATGCTGTATTTAACAGCAAAAGACTTAATTGTCTTGGCTACATTGGTACTGCAACAGGCCTCACTCCTTCATTTTATAGCCACAGGAAATCCCAGTGTTTAAAAGTTGTTTTGAAATGGTGACATGCAATAGTCCACAAGAAGTGCTTCAAGTATTTCTTTTAAATGCTGTTTGCACTTTGGCATAATGTATTTTCTCTTTGATATCCCTCTTTACTTCAGTGTTCTCCTTCAAGTAGTTTGGGGCAGAATTTGTTTATTCTGTACTTTGCTTCTGTCTGTTGAAAGAAAGTTTAGTTGAAAGAAAGTTTAGCTTGTACCTCTCCTCAACCCAGAAGTCTTTACACCTCTTTTCTGCTACCTTATCTCATTCAGAATCTCCTCTGGCAGGTTGTTCTCCTTCAGGACAGTTGTTTGCTGAAAATAAATTGCCTTTGTCATCCTGCTAAAAGTAGTACCCATGCTTATTTGTCATCTCATTGTCATTGACAGACCAATTCTATGAATTATCCTGTTAATTTATACTTCAAATTTGTTTCTCTCAAAAAAGAAATAGTTCAAAGGAGTCATATATGTTATTATTATTCTACTTTAAGGAGAATCCCTGAAAGAAACCTCTAATAATTAAGCTAATAAGGCAACAGAGACAAAAGAGTGGACATTTAAATTTTTGTTTAAATTTATTTGTTTATCTGAGTCTGTGTTTGTGGGCACTCATGTAGAAATCAGAGGACAATATTTTAGTTTTAGTTCTTTTACTATGTGGGTGACAGGGATTGAGCTCAGATTTTCAGATTTGATAAGAAGTATCTTTATCTGTTAAGCTAAATCTCCCATCCTTAATTTTTTTCTTTTACTCACTCATGTCCTTGGCATCCCTCTTCCTCTCCCCTTCTCATTCTCCTAGCTCCCTTCCCCCTCTTCCCGTGCTCCCAATTTGCTCAGCAGAACTTGAACCTCTCCCCTTCTCCAAGGGACCATGCATGTCTCTCTTAGGGACCTCCATGTTTATTTGGCAGTTTGGATTGTAGGCTAGCAATACTTACTCTATGTCTAAAATCTGCATATGAGTACATACCATGTTTGTCTTTTTGCGATTGGGTTACCTTGCTCAGAATGTTTTCTTCTAGATCCATCCTTTTTTCTGCAAATTTCAAGATTCCATTGTTTTTTTTTTTTTCTTTTTTTTCTGCCGAGTAGTACTTCATTGTGTAATTGTACCACATTTTCTCTATCAATTCTTTGGTTGAGGGGCATCTAGGCTGCTTCCAGTTTCTGGCTATTACAAATAGTACTGCTATGAACATCGTTAAACATATGTCCTTGTTGTATGAATGTGCTTCTTTTGGGTATATGCCTAAGAGTGGAACTGCTGGATCTTGTGGTAGACTGAGCCCCATTTTTTTTGAGGAGTCGCCATACTGATTTCCAAAGTCGCTGTACAAGTTGGCACTCCCACCAGCAGTGGACAAGTGCTCCCCTTTCTCCACATCCTCTCCAACATGAACTGTCATTGGTGTTTTTTATTTTGGCCATTCTGACAGGAGTAAGATGGTATCTCAGAGTTGTTTTAATTTGCATTTCCCTGATGGCTAAGGATTTTTAAGAAATATGTCAAGGACAATGCTGGATAATATAAGAACTTCAAATTCTCATGGTTTGGTAGAATTAATCTTGTAAAAGTTATCATCCAATCCAACACAATTTAAAGATACAATGTATTAATCCATATAAAATTCTACACAGACAAATTCAAGATTTATATGGGAACTTAGTAGAAAGAATAATGCAGGGACACTAATATAACTATTCCTAAATTATACTATAGAGCTGTAATAGTAAACGGTGTAGTAGTTATCACAGAAAAAACTCATAAATGATTAAAACAAGTGTGAATACCCAATTTATGTCAAAGCCATTAGAGTCAACTGTTTAAAAAACATGAGTATACACAATCTCACAAACAAATAACAGAAAAAGAAAAACAGTGCTACCAACAAACAGTGCTGAAATAATGGATGTGCATGAACAGAAAAGGAAACTAGATTCCCAACTCTCAGTCTTACAAAAAGTAACTCCAAAATGTTTAAACACCTCAATGTTAAATCTGAAACTGAAAAATCTGGAGGCTATTGAATATGCAGTCAGGGACTCTGCAAAAACGTGTAGAAGCAGATGAGAACTCTCTACATAGGCCTGGATCAGGTTTATTTGAATCAGAATGGTCCCTATAGGCTCATATATTTTCTGTTTATTCCGTTTTTGATGATCTGTCAAGAAATCATGAAGAGACTTGGCCTAGATGCACCAGATGTGGACTTGTTGGAGGAGTTGTGTCACTACAGAAATGCCAGGCCCAGTGTTCTGTCTCTCCTTGTTGCCTATGATTCAGCATATAAAACTCACAGTGACTTGACTGCCACCATGCTCCCTACAATGATGATAATGGAAGGACCTCTGAAACTGTAAGAAAGACCCAAATCTATGTTTTCTTTTATAGAGTTACCTTAGTCCTAGTGCCTCTTTATAAAAATAAAGGAGTAACAGACACAGTGATCATTCAAGAAGTAAGGTCACAATTTGACAATTGGACCTCCTGAAGCTACGAAGCTTCTGTACAGCAAAAGAAAGAGTCATTTGATTGAATAATCCATCTGCCTAGTGGTAAAAGATCTGCCACCTGAACATACAACAGAAGAATTAATATCTAGAATACATAAAGAACTGAAAAAGCATGAAGAAAACAAATAACCCAGAAAAAAAAGTAGAGATATGAAGGAACTACATGTAACCAAACAAGAATGTAGTTTATTAAATTAAAAATAGTTTTAAATATATATTGCATAGTTCTAGAGAAAGTTATTCCCAGAACAACATTATTGAACTGATAACCAATTACAGGGGCTGATTCATTGCTTCCAGTTGTGGATTATGGATGACTTAGACATTACCTAGCTGTTAGAGAGTGTCATCATTTTTCTTGTTTGAACTTGAGAACTCAAAGATAATACCATTTTACTGATTACACCATGTACTTTAGATGTACAATATAGAGAAATAAAGAAGTGAACTAGAAGTGTCTTCCCTGATGATTAGCTTTTATTGTCCTGGTAGATGCCATGGAGTTTGCTAGGGGATAAAAGGCCTTGATGGTTTTAAGCTTCTATGAATCATACAATCTAGAAGCCCAAACTAACAAGCAAGAAGTGTCACCTGAACAGTAGTAGCACTATTATTAAATATGCAAATGCTTTCTGACTGTATTTAAGAATAACACCAAAGGAGTGAACCCATACCTTGTATTTTAAACAAGGGAAAACTAACAAAACAAATCACACAACAGACACAAAGAAACAAAAACTTACCTGGCATGGAAATCACAGTGATACTGTTATTACAGTAAAATTTTACTCAGAATTTTTCTGGAATAAAACACTCTGTAATCCAACAAAAAACTGAAGCCAAGATATATCCTGAAAGGCTTTGATCCAGAGTCTAGTTTATATTCCCATTTTATTTTCTAAATACTTCAAGTTGGTGTGCAAGCAAGCAAGATTTTAAAGAAGAATATATGGCAGTCAGAAAGTTGTTAAGGGCAACCACCCAATGTTTCTGGTATTTCCCTGGTTCATTCATATTCCACATAACAAGTGAAGTCATGATTGGTAAATTGAAAGTATCAGTAATGTTTGTACTGAATAAATCAACAAATCAGTATCTAATAATTGTTCTTTCCTAGCATATTCTACTTCGATGTGACAAAGTGTAAAGCTTCCTCCTATGTCTATATTGATATTCATTGTAAAATAACTTGTGTCAATCAAAGATCATGAGGGATATGGGTCTATAATTCTATTTCTCAGTTGTGTCTCTGTGTGGCTTGGGTACAAAGGTAATTGTAGCCTCATAAAAAGAGTTTGGCAATGACCCTTCTGCTTCCATTGTGTGGAACAATTTGAGGAGTATTAGTATTAGGTCTCCTTTGAATTTCATGTAGAATTCTGCACTAAAGCCAACTGACCCTGGGCTTTTTTTCAGATGGAGGACTATTGATGACTGCTTCTATTTCACAGGCGTTTTAGGCATGTTTAAGTTGCTTATCTGTTTTGATTTTATATTGGTACGTGAAATCTATTCAATTTCCTTTAATTTTTTGAATTTTGTGGAGTACAGGTTTTCATAGTATGACCTGATTATTCTCTGGATTTCCTCAATGTCCCTTGTTATGCCCCACTTTTCATTTCTATTTTTTTTAATTTGCATGTTCACCTGCCTTTTGCTTGGTTTGGATGAATGTTTGTCTATCTTGTTGATTTTCTCGAAGAACCAACTTTTTCTTACATTGGTACTTTGTATTGCTTTCTTTTTTTCAACTTTATTGATTGCAGCCCTCAGTTTAATTATTTCCTGGCATCTACTTCTCCTGGGTGAGTGTGCTCAAATTGTTCTAGAGCTGCCATTTGTGTTGTTAATTCTCTAGTGTGAGTTTTCTCAGTATCTTCATGTGAACACTTAGTGTTATGAACTTTCCTCTTAGCACTGCTTTTAAGGTGACCCATAAGTTTGGGTATGTTGTGTCTTTATTGAGTTCAACAATTAATAAATGGGATATCATGAGACTGAGAAGCTTCTGTAAGGCAATGGACATAGTCAGAAAGACAAATCCTCATACCCAGAATGGGAAAAGATATTCACTAACCCCACATCTGACGGAGGGCAGATCTCCAAAATTTACAAAGAACTCAAGAAGCTAGTCTCCAAAACAACAATAATTCAATTAAAAAGTGCTGTATAGGATTTAGTAGAGAATTCTGAATACAGGAGTCTTTAATAGCTGATAGACACTTAAGAAAGTGGTCAACATACTTAGCTGTCAGGGAAATACAAATAAAAACAACTCTGAGATACCATTGCACTCCTTTTAGAATGGCTAAAATCAAAAACACCAATGTCACTTTATGCAGGGCAGGATGTGGAGAAAGATGAACATTCCTCCACTGCTGGTGGGAGTGCCAACTTATATAGACATCTTGAAAATCAGTAAGATGATTCCTCAGGAAAATGGGAATCATTCTACCACAAGATCTAGCAATTCCACTCTTTGGCATATACCCAAAAGAAGCTCATTCATACAACAAGGACATCTGTTCAACTATGCTCGTAGCAGCATTATTTGTAATAGCCAGAACATGAAAACAACCTACATACACCACAAATGAAGAATGCATAGAGATATACTTACACAATTGAGTGCTACTCAGCAGAGAAAAAAACCACAATGGAATCTTGAAATTCACAGAAAATAGATGGAACTAAAGAAACCATCCTGAGTGAGGTAACCCAGTCACAAAAAGACAAACATGGTATGTACTCACTCATATATGGATTTTAGACATAGAGCAAATGCTTACCAGCCTGAAATGCACACCACCAAAGTAGCTAGGAAACAAGGAATACGCTAAGAGAGACATACATGGTCCTCTGGAGAAGAACATGGTCTTCTGGAAAATTGGAAGCATAGTGGGAGGGGAGTTGGAGCTAGTTGAAAGAGAAGAGGGAAAGAGAGGGGAGAGGAGAACATGAGGGAGCAGGAAGGCTGAGATGGGGGGAGAGAATAGAGGAGAGCAAGAAAAGACATACCATATTAGAGGGAGCCATTATAGGTTTAAAGAGAAATCTGGCACTAGGGAAATGTACAGAGATATAAAAGGAAAGACACCAAGTAACAATCTAAGCAACAGTAGAGAGGCTACCTTAAAAGCCCTCTGCTAATAATGAGGTTGATGGCTAACTTATTTGCCATCCTAGAGCCTTCATCCTGCAGCTGATGTAAGTAGAAGCAGACACCCACAGCTAAACAGTGAACTGACCTCCTGGAATAGTTGCAGAGAGGGAGGAGTGATGAGAAAAAGGGTCAAGACTAGGCTGGAGAAACCCACAGAAACAGCTGACATGAACAAGTGTGACCTCATGGACCCCAGACTGATAGCTGGGAAACAAGCATAGGACTTATCCAGTTCCCTTGAATGTGTTGTGTAAGTGAGGAGACTTCAGCAATTTATGGTCCCTCTGGAAACAGATCAGTATTTATCCCTAGCATTTGTATGGAATTTGGGAGCCCATTCCACATAGATGGTTAGTCTTTCAGCCTATAAACATGGGGGAGGGCCTAGGCCCTGCTCCAAAAGATATGATAGACTGTGAATATCTCCCATGGAAAGCCTTACCCTCCCTGATGAGCAGAAAGGGGATTGGATAGAGGGTTGGTGAGGGACGGGGGAGGAGGGGTGGTAGAGGGAACTTGGATTGATATGTAGAATAATCTTGTCTCTAAATTAAATAAAAAAATAGAAAAAATGCCTTGTTGATTCTTAATCAGAAAAACATCTTTACAGTGAATAGTGATGACTAGAAAATTATTGCTTCACAAAGTACTAGTAAGTGAATGGAGAATACTAAGGCATAAACATGCCATTCCCACCATTCTCTCTACTTCTCAGAAAGGTATCTCAGGAAAATAGGAAGAAAACTTGTGAATGGCATCTTCTGGAGAAAATGGAGCAATTATCACCACAATGTTTCCATGGTGTGTGCATGGCATCTGCACAATAATAGACCTGACAATAGTGAATTATGGATTGCTAGGGGAGCAGTGTCCTTAGCATTCATTGCTGAACTATTTACTTGAAGGATTACTTTCAGCTGTGCACCCACTGATAACTCCATTAAGCTTTAATGAATATTTCCAATCCAATATTCATACAGGTGGACATGATAAACAAAGTCACACACACAGGAAATCACATAAATGGGGATGGATATGGATTTGCGGAGGGATTTATTAGGAATGGAGAAGAAGATTAGACATGTTGGGGGAGAATAATCACAATACATTGTGTACTAATATCAATTTTTCAATTTGTATAATTATCTTTTTCTTTAAATAAAACAAAATGAAAATAAATAAAAGAAACAGAATATAACTAAACCAATGAGAGAATGTAAAATAAGTACTATAAGTAATAAGTATAGACTAAATATATAATTTATATAAAACATATAACTTTACATGTATTGGTGTTCTACCTGCAAGTGCACAAAACAAGTGCTTAATGCCATTATGCTGTGCATAAATGACATTACTCTTTTTCTGTTCAATATATATAACATTATAAGGACTATTATTTTGTTAATAATTATAACAACTGACAATGCCATATCATTGTCAACTCTTCTTGAAGTGTACTTCTGAGATAACTATTATCTTATATTTTTCCTCAATTAGCTGTCCTATTATGAAACATGGAAGCAAAAAGCAAAAGATTCAGTATCTATTAGAAACTTCATTAAGTTTTATGATCTGTTTACATGGTAAGGATGAGAAATATTCTAGGAACATGTTATAGGGAATGAAGAACATCAGAAGACCAACACTGGATCTCCTGGACATGCCTGAGGGCAACAGGATTTGGAGGTTCTCTGCTCAGAATAGCTGTCTAAATGAGCATTAGAGAAACCCCAAATTTAGTATCTACATTCTTGAAAAAAAACAATTACTTTATTAGTTATACTTGTATTTCCAAAAATCAAAAGTATGATAAGAATGTTTTGTAGAAGCTGGGAAGTGGTGGTGCACATCTTTAATCCCAGCACTGTGATGGGGAGTTAGAGGCAGGCAGATCTCTGAGTTTGAGACTCCCTTAGTCTACAGAGTGAGCTCTAGTATGGGCAAATCCATCATATCAATGTTGGAGAAAGCAACCCAGTGAATAAAAAAAGCATCCTATGGCCATGTACAAAAAGAAGGGTTTCTCTTTCCATTCAGGAATCCCACACCAGCACTAAGCTAAAACCTACAGTATATATGTAGAGGACCTGGTAAATACCTGTGTAAGCTCTGTGTAGTGATCCTCTCAATAATAGAAATTGGAGTCTGCATAGCAACTATGAATTCACTTCCAGGTTCTTAAATTCACTAACATTTTTACTCAAAACATTGGATTTCTCTGGTGCTATTCTGAACACAGTGCTCTCTACTTTTTAAGGTACAGGCTATTTTTTAGGCCTCTTCAGAATCCCAGTATTATTCCAGAATCGTGTTAGTAAAAATCAATTGTGGTTACTGCCATGGAATTTTCAGAAAGTTATTACTTGGGTCGTATTTATAATATCTATATGCAATCTTTAAAATATCTTCACCAATTTTCAGTTCAGTTAAAAGAAAAACTTCATACATTCATAGAACAGGTAGAAAACAAGAAGTTGCATTAAAAATGTGGGTGTCTTCTGGGAGGTAAACAACTACATTGATAATAGAAAAAATGAGGCTATAACTCTCTTTTTGGCTTATAGAAGAATGTCTTACTGTGATCTATGTTGGAACAAGGCATCAAGTATTTTAAGTAAAATTAAAGTGAAGTACAGGACACATACATTGCAATAGAACAAAAGTATGTGTAAAATTTACTCAACATATAATTCTGTAAGCGTCTATTTCTGATCCAGAAAAAGGAAGTGTTGGCTTCTGAGACTTCTAATGTATATGCTTTTCTGTTTTTCATTTATAAGCTTCTTTTGATGTACATATAGTATTCCCATGATGCATATGATTGTAATGCATGATCAAATATGCATATGATAATAAATAGGAGAGTTTCTGTTAAATCCTATTCTAAGGATCCTCTTTTCTGCTCAATGTCAGTTGTAGGGTGGATTGGTCAAATAATCCTGCCTCATTATATATTGGAGTGTACTTTTCCATTCTAGAGATTACTATGAAATCATGGGTTCGATTGGCATTATTGTTTTTTGGAGAGTGATATGCATGTAGCTTGGTGAGGTTCTGTTGAATTTCCAGTTAGCTCTCTGCTTCTCTGTCTCCTTGCACATACAGATGTAAACTCTTAGCTACTACTCCTGGGACAGATCTGGGGCATACATATATTAAAGTTATCTACAACAAATTCTTAAACCTTAGCTAGATAAATATAAACACTGTCCTCTGCTGGAGAGATATGTAACAGACCAGTTCAGAGTCTGTAGGAAAACAAAAAGGATGGTGGTCAGTGTAAATCCTATTGTTACTGGAAAAACAAAAAGGGGAGGGGGCAAAGACTTGAATGTTCCTCACTTTACATGGTGAGAGAAAATGAATATGGTGCAAATACACTCAGATAGACACTAAAATATGCATCCCAAGCCTTGCTAATAAGAAATTGGGAAACACTGAGAAATTGGGAAATAATGGGGATACAACAAATAAAATATATTAATTGGAAACATTATGTCAAAAGTTCATTTGACAAGCATATCCTTCAAAAATCATAGGCATAAATCAGAAACTTACATTTGTGTACTGTTGTATAAGATAAAGTAATATAAAGCCACTTAATAAAATAGAGTTGAATACCCCATACAGTTCATTACATATGATACCCTGTAATGGACTAGTGATTTGAGATGTGAATTTCTGACACTCCTCAGAAATAGGGATGTATATTTACAATTTGAAATAAGTGTTTTTTAAGCATACAAGCTTTTTATTTTTATTAGTTCAAATTAGGAACAAGTTTGCTTCACATGTCAATCCTTTCTCCAGCTCCCTCCCCTCCCGCCGGCACTCCCCCAAACCCCACATGACCTGCACCCTATCACCCCTCCACTCACCAGGCAGGGTTGCGCCCTCGACAGGGGCTCCCCAAAGTCCACCACATCATCCTGGCCCGGGCCTAGGCCCTCCCCATGTGTCCAGGCTGAGAGAAAATCCCTTCATGTGGTATTTCAGGGAAAAGTACTGATCCACTACCAGGGGCCCCATAGAGTGCAGAGGCCTCCTCATTGTCATCCATGTTCAGGGGTCTGGATCAGTTCTGTGCTGGCCTCCCAGACAGCATTCTGGGGTCAATGTGGTACCACTTGTTCAGGCCTGCTGATTCTGTGGATTTCACCAGCCTGGTACCAACCCTTTTGGTCTTCAATCCTCCCTCTCTGCAACTGGGATCCAGAATTCTGTTCAGGGTATATCTGTGGTGTCTGCCTCTGTTTCCATCAACCCCTTGATGAGGGCTCTACAATGGAATATAAAGTAGACATCCATCTCATTATAGGGGAAGAACATTTAGGGTATCCTCTCCACATTGCCTATATTGTCAGTTTTTTTTATCCTTGTAGATCTCTGGAAATCTCCCTAGTGCCAGATCTCTCCTCAGATCTCCTCAGATCTCTCATCCTCTTCTTCTCTATTCTTCCCCAAATTCAACATTTCTGATAATCAATTTCCTCTTCTTCCCTCCTCTTTTCCTCCTCCTGTCATTCTGCCATCTCCCTCTCCCCTGTATTCATGCTCCCAATTAGCTCAGGAGATCCTGCCACTTCCCATTGTCTGGGGTCCATGCATTTTTCTCTTAGAGTCTTTCTTGTTTCCTAGTTTCTTTGGTGAAGAGGATTGTAGGCTGGTAATCCTTTGCTCCATGTCTAAAATTCATATATGAGTGAGTACATACCATGTTGTCTTTTTGTGACTGGGTTACCACACTCAGGATGGTTTCTTCTAGTTCCATCCACTTGCCTGCAAATTTCAAGATTCCATTGCTTTTTTCTGCTGAGTAGTACTCCATTGTATAACTATACCACATTTTTTCTATACATTCTTCAGTTGAGGGGCATCTAGGTTACTTCCAGGTTCTGGCTACTGAAAAAAATGCTGCTATGAATATTAGTGAACATATGTCCTTGTGTGTGAACTTGCATTATTTGGGTATATGCCCAAGAGAGGAACTGCTGGATCTTGAAGTAGACTGATTCTCATTATTCTGAGAAACCACCATACTGATTTCCAAAGTGGTCTTACAAGTTTGCATTCCACCAACAATGAAGGAGTGTTCCTTTTTCTCCACATCCTCTCCAGCCTAGACTGTCATTGGTGTTTTTGATTTTAGCCATTCTGGCCAGTGTAAGATGGTATCTCAGAGTTGTTGTTTCTTCTGGTGGGTGTAGCAGGAGTCTCTTCCTCTCCTGGTGTGTATGTGACCAAGGTTCCCTTCT
This sequence comes from Cricetulus griseus, assembly GCF_003668045.3. Taxonomy (NCBI): domain Eukaryota; kingdom Metazoa; phylum Chordata; class Mammalia; order Rodentia; family Cricetidae; genus Cricetulus; species Cricetulus griseus. Next base: position 69,139 of record NW_023276829.1, read on the forward strand.
GGTAGATGCAAAAAGTTCCAATACTCTGATGTCAGTCCTCTTCTTGTGGATGGAGGCAGGCCTGTTACCAGTGCCTTCTCACACTCTGGGTTTGCTGGAGTCTGCCTGCTGTCCCGTGAGCAGACTCGACAATCATCTTAATGTAAATTATTAAACACACACACACACACACACACACACACACACACACACACACATATATATATATATATATATATATATATATATATATATATATATATATACACGTGTTTGATATCTACAGAGTGGCACTATTTGAAATGACTAAGATGTGGCCTTTTTGGAGGAAGTGTGTCACTTGTAGATGGACTTTGATCTTTCAGAAGCCCAGGAAGACTGTTTCTCTATCTTATGACAGATTATTTATCCAGATGTAGAATTCTTGGCTCTCACATCTGCCTGTGTACAGCCAGCCATGCTCCCTAATAGAAGGAAAGTTAACTAACCTGTAAATAAGTCCCCGATAAGTGCTTCCATCTATAAGAGTTGGCTTGGTCATGTTATGCCTTCACAGCAATAGAATAGACCCAATAAACTACAGATCTATTGTGGAAACCTGTACATGTAGTTTCTGGTACTGGGGTCTAGCTGTGGAAAATCTGAGTCCTGCGGCAACAGTGATACAATAATTTAATTCCCCAGGTTCTCTTTCATTGTTATGTCTTCTAGATGTCCCATTGTCAGCGTCTCTTTTCTTTCTATGATTTCCCATAGAAATGGTGAATGAGTAACCACCCAAGAGATGTGAAATTAGAAAGTGAGTATTAGATGTTCACCTGCACCTTAGGCAGACATGGATAAAGAGCAAGACAAGAAAAGCACCCACAAATATACTGCATGCTCCTAAGATGATCAACACCCTACCTGGGACTTCCATGGAAATGTGGAGACAATGGTTAGATGGCCCACTTTTTCAGTGTCAGATAAGTTCTAGGGTCTATGGAAGCACCAGAGAATCAACCAAGCCTTGATAAGTATCTCTACATAACATGTTCAAGTCTTTGGAGATCAAGACTATAGTTTCTAGGGTGAATAATTTATTCAATTTCTTCAGTGATATTTGGATATCATTACATACATAAAAACTAAGTACTATCATAAATCCAATCACTTACATATATTCAACACCCACCTTAATTTCATGAGGCAACGTAAGCTGAACTATGCAGCTGAGGAGTGAGGGATTCAAATCTTACAGATTTAAGGGTTGAAAATATTAACACACTGTTTTTGATGATGAGGCACCATCTTTGTGATGGGAACTCATAGAGGTGCCCCAGGATGCCTTAAGGCTCTAAGCAGAGAATGCACCATGATGTGTGAGATTTGTTTTTTAAATGGTGGATTAAAATTCAGTAAATGCATATTTGCCCTGAAAACTCTGTTACATTATAAAGAAGGAGAAAGTCTCTTACTCCTCCAATACCCATGGCACAAAATAACAGGTGTCTCTTATGAATAGCACTTTAAGAATTGATAATTTCACAACTGTTTCCAATATATTAAGGAAAAAGAGCTCTACCTCAGAGTAAGCTATCATTAGTAATGAGCTCTGTCTTTATCTGGAAGAAGTAAATAATGAAAGCAGTACTGTTTGTCACTTTTTTGGGGGTACAGAAAATTGATGATAGTTTCTTACTGCATTTTGTAGAATATACAGCACTGTGGAAATGGGTCTGTCTTTCAAACAAGCTCTAAGAAATCCAAGTTTTGTAGATTGAGAAAGACCTGCCCTAGGACACTATCCTTGAACAATGACCTTCCTGGACAGGGGGATTAGTATCATGCCTGAAAAAAAATGTTAGTTACACAAGATCCTGTCTTTATTTACAAAACATGTCTTCCAATATTATTTTTCCCCTTATGGGAATAATCATGAACAAGAAGCTGCTTGGTAGTTGTGGAGAACAGTTCCAATAGATATAGTTTTGGGGAACATTTTGAATAAGAGAGTAAAAAGATCATAAAGTGCCAGAATACCAGGGAGTTGGCTCTAAGCTTGTATCTATTACTAGTATCCAAATCTATACCACTAAAATCTCACCAACATGCACAAATGTGAGTTGAACAAGGAGGATACCAATGGACCTGGAAGACTGGTTGGGAAAAAATTCATGAGGCTTCAATTCTTCATGAAGAATTACAGAGAACTGAATAAACTCATGGATGAAGAGCTGTTCCTCCCCATGCAAGAGCACATCAATAATCAGTCCATGGACTAATACATAACAATTAATGAAACTAAATGTGTTCATGAATTTGAAGACAAGCAGGAAGAGGTGTTTTGGGTATTTGTTTTTTAAATTTTGTTTTTTCGTGACAGGGTTTCTCTGTGTAGCTTTGGATCCTATCCTGGCACTCACTCTGGAGACCACTCTGGTTTAAAACTCATAGCAATCCACCTGCCTCTGCCTCCAAAGTGCTGGGATTAAAGGCGTGCCCCACCAACACCTGGCATATTTTGGGTATTTTAGAGGGAGGAAAGATAAAAGAGTGATATTATAACTAAAATTCAGTCTCACATATAAAGAGTAAACAAAAATATAAACCTGAACTACAGTAATAACATTTATACATATCTATGAAAGGAACATGTAATAATTTGTCTACTGCTGAGAATTATACCATATGCCATAATACCTGAAATTGAAGGAAATGGAACAGGAAATCCTATTTTTAAAATTACAGAAATGAAAATAAGGTGGAATACATAGACTGGAGCAGCCTGTCTTATCTGAGACGTAGGAGAACCACAGGGATTTAATGAATCATTGACCTCAACAGCCCTGCACCTGTGCCCAGCCATTGCTGATTTGCATGCACCCAGAACACAGCCCAAGCCCTGAGAACTTCTTTATAATCAGGTCACATCCTGTGCTGTAGTCAGCTTCACACCAGTCACAGAACAGACATGAGGGCCCACACTCACCTCCTGGGGTTGCTGCTGCTTTGGCTTACAGGTAAGGAAGAGAGAAATGGAAATTCATTCATCTGACTCTTGTTAGTCCTGCCTGGTCTCTGGGAAATCCTTTTATAACAAAACTAATTGTTTGAAGATTTGTTTTCAATTTTCAAATCTCAGGTGTGAAATGTGACATTCAGATGACTCAGTCTCCAGACATCCTGTCAGCATCACTGGGAGAAAGTGTCACTATCACATGCCAGTCAAGTCAGAGCATTTACAGTAATTTAGCATGGTATCAGCAGAAACCTGGGGAACATCCTAAGCTCCTGATCTATGCTGCAAGCAACTTGGCAGATGGCATCCCATCAAGGTTCAGTGGCAGTGGATCTGGCACACAGTATTCTCTCAAGATCAGCAGCCTGCAGCCTGAAGATGTGGCAAATTATTACTGTCAACAGGGTTATAGCTATCCTCCCACAGTGATTCAAGTCATGACATAAACCACCCAAGAAGCAGAAGTGAGAGTCAAGGATACCCTAATTGTTCTTTCAGTGTTCACTAACTTCTGCTGCTGTTTCTCTTTGGCAGGATTTAAACTCAATGTGGTATTTTTGATAGGGACCATATATTTTTTTCTAAATCCTAAAACTCTGTCCTATTCCCCACACTAGAATCAAAAATACGGAATGTTCTTCCTGACTTTCATGAAAAACTATGATTTCCTGGGCAGTAGAACTATGGAAAGAGCTAAATTTCAAAGGACATATATGCCAACACACACACACACACACACACACACACACACACACACACAGAGAGAGAGAGAGAGAGAGAGAGAGAGAGAGAGAGAGAGAAGTTAGAAGCACTATCTCCACTTCCAGAGGACATGGGTTTGATTCCTAGCAACCACATGACTGATAGTAACTGTCTGTAACTCTAGATCCATGATGTCTGTGCCCCTATTCCAGTCATCTGAATATATTGCACTCATATGGTACACAAACATATGTGCTGCCAGAACCTCAATAAACATGAAATACAAGCAAGTCCTAAATATTTGAAAAAATTCAGGGACTTGTAATCAGAGTAAATCACCCACAGACCAGATTTTTTGCAGAATCTACAGTCCAATTTTTTTTAGTATCAGGATAGGAAATACGTCGTCTTTTTTTCCCTTTTTTATTAAAAAGAAATTTACTTTACATGGCATTCCCCGGTTCCTCTCCCTCCCCTGCTCCTCTGCCCCCCCCAAACTAACATCCTACCTATCCCATACACTTTCTGCTCCCCAGGGAGGGTGAGACCTTCCATAGGGGTTCTTCAAGTTTCTCTTATTCTTTGAGAAATGGCCTAGGACAACCCCCTTGTGTCTGGGCTCAGGGAGTAACCCTCCATGTAGGATTGGCTCCTAAAGTCCTTTACTATGTTACCAACAAGCTCGGATGCACTACAAGAGGCCCTATAAATTTCCAAAGTCTCCTCACTGACACCACATTTAGGGTGTCTGGATCAGTCCAATGCTGGTTTCCCAGGTATCAATAAGGGGGCCAAGAGTTCTCCCTTCTTCAGGTAAGCTGTTTCTGTGGGTTTCACCAGCCGTGTATGGACCCCTTTGCTCATAGTCCTTCTCTGCATCTGGATTTCAATTCAATTCAAGCTTTAGCTGTGGGTGTCTGCTTCTATTTCCAACAGCTACTGGATGAAGGCTATATGATGGCATATGAATTTGTCATCAATCTCAGTATCAGAAGAGGTCTTTTAAGGTAGCTTCTCTTCTGTTGCTTAGATTGTTAGTGTCATTTTGTAGCTCTCCAGACATTTCCCTAGTGCCTGATTTCTCTTTAAACCTATAATCTCTCCCTCTATTAGGGTATCTCTTATCTTGCTCTCTTCTGTTCTTCCCCAAACTCAACCTCCCTGTCCCATCAGGTCCTCCTCATACCTCCTCTTCTACTCATATCATTCTCCTAGTTCCCACTCCCTTCCCTCCAAACTCCCAATTTTCTCAGGAGATCTTGTCCATTTCCAATTCTCCAGGGGACCACATATGTCTCTCTTAGGGTCCTCCTTGTTTACCAGCTTTTCTGGCAGCCTGGGCTTCAGGCTGGCAGTCCTTTACTCTGTGTCTAAAATCCATATGTGAGTGAGTACATACAATGCCTGTCTTTTTGTGACTGGGTTACCTCGCTCAGAATGGTTTCTTCTAGTTCCGTCATTTGCCTGATAATATCAAGAATCCATTTTTTTTTCGGCTGAGTAGTACTCCTTTGTGGAGTACTTCTCTATCGATTCTTCAGTTGAGGGGCATCTAGGTTGCTTAGAGGTTCTGTCTATGACAAATAATGCTGCTATGAACATCGTTGAACAGATGTCCTTGTTGTAGGAATGTGCTTCTTTTGGGTATATGCCTAAGGTTGGAATTGCTGAATCTAGAGGTAGACTGATTTCCATTTTCCTGAGGAATGACCATACAGATTTCCAAAGTGACTGTACAAGTTTTGAATCCCACCAACAGTGGGTAAGTGTTCCGTTTCTCCATCTGCTTTCCAGTATAAGTTATCATTGGTGTTTTTGCTTTTAGCCATTCTGACTGGAGTAAGATGGTATCTCAGAGTTGTTATGATTTGCATTTCCCTGATAGCTAAGGATTTTGAAAACTTTCTTATGTTTCTTTCAGCCATTTTAGATTCCTCTAATGAGAATTGTCTATTTAGTTCTGTATACCCCTTTTTAATTGGATTATTTGGTGTTTTGGGACTAGCTTCTAGAGTTCTTTGTAAATTTTCGAGATCAGCCTTCTGTCGGATGTGGGGTTGGTGAATATGTTTTCCTAATCCCTGGGTTGTCATTTTTTCTTGTTGACTGTGTCCTTTGCCTTCCAGAAGCTTCTCAGTTTCAGGAGGTCCCATTTATTAATTGTGGATCTCAGTGTCTGTGTTACTAGTGTAATGTTCAGCAAGCCATGTCCTGTACCAATTCATTCAAGGGTATTTCCCTCTTTCTCTTCTAATAAGTTCAGGGTGGGTGGGTTTATGTTGAGGTCTTTCATACATTTGGACTTAAGTTTTGTGCATGGCAGTAGACATGGATCTATCTGCATTCTTCTCCAACCCAGCATCCAGTTATGCCAGCAACATTTGTTGAAGATGCTTTCCTTATTCCATAGTATAGCTTTGGCTTCTTTATCAAAAATCAGGTGTTCATAGGTATTCCAATTAATATCAGGGTTTTCAAGTCTATTCCATTTGTCTATCTGTCTATTTTTGTGCTGTTTTCAAGACTATAGCTCTATAATAGAGCTGGAAATCAGGTATGGTGATGCCTCCAGAAGTTCTTTTATTGTACAGGGTTGTTTTGGCTATCCTGGGTCTTTTGTTTTTCCATATAAAGTTGAAAATTTTTTTCGCAAGGTCTGTGAAGAATTGTGCTGGGATTTTTATGGGGATTGCTTTGAATTTGCAGATTGCTTTTGGCAAGATTGCCATTTTTACTGTGTTGATCCTACCTTTCCAAAAACATGGAATATCCTCCATTTTCTGGTATCTTCTTTAATTTCTTTCTTTAAAGACTCAAAATTCTTATGATACAGGTGTTGCACTTTTTGGTTAGGGTTACCCCAAAGTATTTTATGTTGTTTGTGGTAATTATAAAGTGTGTTGTTTCTCTGATTTCTCTCTCAGCACATTTGTCATCCATTTATAGTAGGGCTACTGATTTTTTTGAGTTAATCTTGTATCCTGCCTCTTTGCTGAAGATACTTGTTAGACATAGGAGTTCCCTGGTAGAGTTTTTCAGGTCACTTATGTATACTATCATATCATGTGCAAGCAGTGAGTGTTTGACTTCTTCCTTTCAAATTTGTATCCCCCGAATATCCTTTTGTTGTCTTATTGCCCTAGCTAGAACTTCAAGACAATATTGAAAAGATATGGAGAGAGTGAACAGCATTGTCTTGTTCCTGATTTTAGAGAAATAGCTTTGAGTTTCTCTCCATTTAATTTGATGTTGGCTGTTGGCTTACTCTATTTTTTAAATTATGTTCAGGTATGTTCCTGTTATTACTGATCTCTCTAGGAACTATATCATGAGGCAATTTTGGATTTTTTCAAAGGTTTTTTCAGCATCTAGTGAGATAATCATGTGGTTTTTCTTCTTCAGTTGGTTTATATGGTTTATTACATTGATACATTTTCAAATGTTGAACCAACCCTGCATCCCAGGGATGAAGCCTACTTGATCATGGTGGATGATTTTTCTGATACATTCTTGGATTTGGTGATTGCACTCTCCTATAGATGCTGATGGGTGTAATCTTTACTGGGTCATTAGGATGTTTCATCTAGCCCTAATGACTGGAAAATTAAAAGGAAATATACACACAAATAATATTTCTACATAATTTTCTTCCAAGATCAAACAGCAATTTTGACTATTATTGGAGAAATTCACAAAAGTAATCCTTCTCTAAGCTAGAATCTAGAGCATTTATAGACCTAGGAGTATGAATGGAAACTCCCATGCCCATCCTTTGTCTTGCTTGTACCTGATGCCAGTACAGATTGTGACCAGATTGTTGAAGAAGTACCCATACACTAGCCTGTGCTATTGGCAAATGGCATTTAGCAAGGATTGGGAGCAGCTGTGCTTAATAGTCCTTAGTATGTATTTTCCATACATCATGGAGTTTCATGCTAAAATACAGGATTTGATGGGCTTTCTTCTGAAGGTATAAGAATCTTCCACGTCAAAATATGAAATTAAATCACTCTGAGATATTTCTCATATTTTGTTTGCTGATCCAAATTTGCACCAGTGTTCCAGTAATGCTTGTAACGCATTACCAAAATCTGTACTTTAAATGGAAGGGATGTAGTCTGTCACAGTTCTAAAGAGAAAAACTACAAAATTAAGATCAATCAGTCAAGAACAGGAAGTGTGTGGTGGTGATCCAGATAGGTATTAAGGAGACTTTACCCATTGATTGTTTCAAACTTTGTAGGTAGCATTCCATCATCTGTGGCCACATCATCCTGTCATACTTCTTTATGCTCTCATGTAGTTTTCCCATGCATGCATTAAACCCATTGGTCAGAATTCTTGTCATTGTGTCCTGGATCCAACCGGTTAATCATTTTCTATCACATAAGGTCTAAAACTATAACACGACACTTAGGAAGTAAACCAGTAAGTAAAGTAAAAATTTTTCATATTACATTGTAGCATTCCTCTCCCTCTTCTTCCTCTCCTCTTTCCTCCTTCCTGTCATCTTTAGTTTCCCTTACCTATAATAGTATCAAAATCACTTCACTTCTGCATAACATGTATGTCATTTCCAAAGGGCTCCATCAGGAGTTTACTGCTGATTTCCATGAAAACCTGTTCTGTCACTTTGCTCACAAAGGATAAGGAAAAAGCCAGAGAGTGTATTGCACACTCTGGTATTAAATAGAACATTCATGTTTATGTCCTATTAAAACATCTCAGTCTGTTTAAATAAAATATGTTTTGAGAATTCCATAATGCATATACTATGAGGTAACCAAAGTATACAATGTACGTTTGTCAAAATGTAAAAATGAACCATGATGTTACTTAATGTTATTTAAAAACCATTGCTATATTTCTCATGGTCCTAAATCCATAGGCGCATCGAGGAAGCAGTTAGCTCCTTAACAGAGAGAATCCAAACATGCCCCCATTTAAAACATTCACTCACTTAGGTGAAACTCGTGAGGAAGCAATGATGTGAATAGATTTTCTAGGGCATGATAATGATTACAGTTTAAACAACTATCATAGGTAAGAGCCAAATGTTTTAAAAATATTTTAAAGTGTATATATGAAAACTCCTTTTCTGGACACACCATAACTCAATGATAGTAGACATTGAGTAAATAATGAATATGGCAATGACTCAAGCTAAAGTATAAAACTCATTAAAAAGAACATGCCAGTCTGGTGTGGATATCTTGTTAAAATGTAGAACATTTAAATGAGAATGTAAATTATAAATTGAAATTTCATATTTCTAACATACTACTTCAGAATCAGATGAATGGCCTTTTGACCAATTTGAAAATATGACTTTCAGCTTTAATGAAAATGAATTATATCTGTATTTGGTTATCTTTAGTTAATCTGTTAAATTGTATTTTCTGTTTGCTATATGATTTAATTAAGGCTGTTTTGTTATTTTTCTCACTATGATCCTTAACTTCATGATGATATTTCTAAGAACCCATTTACATATTATGAATTTATCCATTTTCTATAGTAACCTGAAATTTCACTAATAGAAAAAGTACTATATTTTATTTATTTAATACCTAATGGTGTTGTAGACTTCTGAAGAGGTATGAGGAAAGCATGATTAGATAACCTAAACATTTCTGGCAGAGGATTCTGTATTCTGAGTGAGCATTTGTGAATACAATTTCATATCTACTTCAATGAGTACAGGACCACAAAAGATAGTAACGGCTATTATTCATATTATAGTACCCTGCAATAAAAAAATCCCTTCTTTGAATAGCTAGGTTGGCTTGTCTTTCATTTTGTGGATCCAAATTGCTACTTTCACCCAGATACATTGGGCATATAGGCTTTTTTTTAGGGAATCATGGGATGCATTGTCATGCCTATAAATTGTCATGCCTATAAATTGTCATGCTTATAAATTGTCATGCCTATAAAATTGTGCTGATATGAAGAAGACTTTAATGTACATCAGCCTCCCTGTGCCATCTGCGAAATGCAGTCAATAGGTAAAAGAACAAAAAAGAGTACATAGGGAAGGCCACTCTCTCATTTCTGTCTCTCTCTGTGACTTTTCTCCTTACTTGTACCACTGCGGGCAGCGAGAAAAGTCTGTCCCCGAACCACTGCCACTGAAACTCAAGGTAACTCCTGAATGGAAAGTGAATGTAGGTCAGGAGCATAGGGTCTTCTGATTTCTGTTAGTACAAAGTCATACTCTTGCTGGTATCTTTAATTGTCTTACCTGTGATTCTGACTCTGTCTCCCAGACATGCAGAGAGGGAGAATAGAGACTGGGTAACCTGGATGACCTATCTGATACTTGAATTTGGAAAATTAAAAGCAAGCACACATGCAATTAATAATATTATGACAGGAGTTCCTTTAACTCAAGCAAAATTAAGTAAAACATTTTGAGAAATTTCCAAAGGAAAATCTTCCTTACTAGGCAGCCAAAGCATCAACAGCACTAGGATTTTAGGAGAGACCCTCCAGACCATGCTGTGTTGCATTTGGGAGAAACCCTTATGGAGAGTTTGGCTAGGTACTGAAAAAGTATTCAAGACAGTGGATTGTGCTCTAGTCACATGCAAATCATGAGGATCTTATCCAGACTTAGCATAGTTGCAGGAGTTGCTCATCTCTGTAAAAGCCCACAGTAGCAAAGGGAACATTATTCCTTCACACTTTTAGTACACAGTCATTTTATTCTCTGTGATAAATTTTAAAATCTTTCACAGAAATTTGTTCCATGGCACTCATGCTACAAACCAAGAAACTACAACCAATATTTCAAAGCTATTCATTTTGTTGAAGTTTAGTTTACTGAGATTACAGAAGCTTCCTCTTTGGTACAATCCCTTTGTTTATAAACCTAACACAGAGATAAAAGAACATGTACCTGATATGTAATTTTTCCCCAAGAGATTATTTTTATAAGTTCAAATTAGAAACAAGGCTGCTTCACATGTCAATCCCCCATCCCTCTCCCTCCTTTCACCCCCCCACCGGCCCCCCCACCTCATCTACCCTCTGCTCCCGAGGGAGAGTAAGGCCCTCCATGGGGCTTTCCCAAAGTTTGTCATATCATCCTGGGCAGGACATAGGCCCTCACTCATGTGTCCAGCCTGAGAGAGCATTTCTCCATGTGGGATGGGCTCCTAAAGTCAAGTCTTATGCCAGGGGTAAATACAGATTCACTAGAGGGGACCCATAGAGTGCTGAGACCTGATTGACATACACATTCAGGGGTCTGGATCAGTCCCAAGCTGCCCTCCCAGACATCACTATGGGGTCTATGTGCTCCTCCTTTTTCACGTCTGTGGTTTCCTTGGGCTTCACCAGCCTGGTCCTGACCTCTTTGCTCTCGTCACTCCTCCCTCTCTAAAACTGGGTTCCAGAGTTCAGTTCAGTATTTAGCTATGGGTGTCTGCCTCTGCTTCCATAAGCCACTGGATGAGGGCTCTGGGATGGCATAAAAGGCAGTCATCAGTCACATTAAGGAGAAGGGTATTTATGGTAGCCTCTTCACCATTGCCTAGATTGTCACTTGGTGTCATTTTTGTAGATCTCTAGGAATCTCCCTAGTGCCAGATCTCTTCGTACTCATAATGGCTCACACTGTTATGGTATCTTTCATCCTGCTCTCCTCTATTCTTCCCCTGACTCAACCTTCCTTTTTCCCCATTTCCTCCTCTCCCCACCTCTTCTCACCCTCTAATTCTTCCAGCTCCCTCTGCCCTACAAACATGCTCCCAAATAGCTCAGAAGATCCTGCCCCTTCCCCTTCTCTGGGGTCCATGCATTCATCTCTTAGAATTCTTCTTGTTACCTAGTCCCTTTGGTGATGAGGATTGTTTCATGGAAAACCTTTGTTCTATCTGACATGTAATTGTATAGTAACCAAATTACATGCAAAAAAGTTACAATGTAATGGTAAATACCAGAGTAAATAAGAAAATTAGCAAAAAAATCCTATGTATTTGAACTTTTCTTGTTCTCCTTTGACATAACAATAAGTGTTGATTAATTATGAAACCAAATTTTCCTGGGGAAGTGCCATACTGATTTCCAAAGTGGCTGTATAAGTTTTCACTCCAACCAGCCGTGGATGAGTGTTCACTTTCTCCATGTCGTCTCCAGTATAAGTTATCATTGGTGTTTTTGCTTTTAGCCATTCTGACTGGAGTAAGATGGTATCTCAGAGTTGTTTTGATTTGCATTTCCCTGATGGCTAAGGATGTTGAGCACTTTCTTATGTGTCTTTTAGCCATTTTGGATTCCTCTATTGAAAATTCTCTTTTTACTTGTGTACCCCACTTTTTAATTGGGTTATTTGGAGTTTTGGAACTAGCTTCCTGAGTTCTTTGTAAATTTTGCAGATCAGCCCTCTGTCATATATGGGGTTGGTAAATATCTATTTTCTGTTTTGTCTTGCTGTGTCCTTTGCCTTACAAAACTTCTCATTTTCAGGATGTCCCATTTATTAATTGTCTATTTTATGTGTCTGTGCTACAGATGTAATGCTAAGAAAGCTGTCTCATTCAAGGGTACTTCTAAATTTGTCTTCTAAGAGGTTCAGTGTGGATTTGTGTTGAGCTCCTTCAACCATTTGGACTTAAGTTTTGTACATGGCGATAGACATGGATCTATCTGCAGTATTCTACGTGCCACTATCTAGTTATGCCAGCACGATTTGTTGAAGATGCTTTCTTTATTCCACTGTATATCTTTAGCTTCTTTGTCAAAACTCAGGTGTTCATTGATATGTGGGTTAATATCAGGGTTTTCAATTTGATTCCTTTGGTCTACCTGTCTTATTTTTTTTGTTTCAATACCAAGCTGTTTTCAGTACTATAGCTCTTTATTAGAGCTTGAAGTCAGGGATCTAGATGCCTCTGGAAGTTCTTTGATTGTACAGGATTGTTTTGGCTATCCTAGATCTTTTGTTTCTCCATATAAATTTGAGTATTGTTATTTCAAGGTCTGTGAAGAATTGTGCTGGTATTCTGATGGGAATTGCATTGAATCTATTGATTGCTTTTGGCAAGATTGCCATTTTTACTATGTTCACCTACATATCCAAGAGCATGGGAAATCTTTTCATTTTCTGGCATCTTCTTTGATTTCTTTCTTTAAAGACTCAAAGTTCTTGCTATACAGGGTTTTCACATGTTTGGTTAGTGTTACCCCAAGATATTTTATGTTGTTTGTGGTTAGTGTAAATGATGATGTTTCTCTTATTTCTTTCTCAGCCCTCTAATTGTATATAGAAGGGTTATAGATTTTTGAGTTAATCTTGTATCTGGCCACTTTGCTGAATGTGTTTATCAACTGTAGGAGTTCCCTGGAAGAGTTTTTTTCTTGTCAAGTATATAACTATCATATCATCTGCAAAGAGTGAATGTTTGACTTCTTCCTTTCCCTTTGATCTAATTTTGCTGTCTCATTGCTCTAGCTAGAACTTCAAATTCTCTGAGTTTCTCTCCATTGTTTGATGTTGGCTCTTGGTTTACTGTATATTGTTTGTATTATGTTCAGGTATGTTCCTGTTATTCTTGATATATCCAGGACCTTTATGATGAAGGGGTGTTGGATTTTGTCACAGTCTTTTTCAGCATCTAGTGATCATGTGATCATGTGGTTTTTCTTTTATAGCTAATTTATATGATGGATTACATTGAAGGATTTTTATATGTTATACCAACCCTGCATCCGAGGGCTGAAGCCTACTTGAACATGGTGGATGATTTTTCTGATATGTTCTTAGATTCAGTTTGCCAGTATTTTATTGTGTATTTTTGCATCAATATTCATGAGGGATATTGGTCTGTATTTCTCTTTCTTAGTTGTGTCTTTGTGTGGCTTTGTTACCAAGATAATTATAGTCCCATAAAAAGAGTTTGGCAATGACCCTTCTGCTTCTATTGTATAGAACATTTTGAGGTGTATTAGTATTATCTCTTCTTTGAATTTCTGGTAGAATTCTGCTCTGAAGGCATCTGACCCTGGGCTTTTTTTTGGTTGGGTAGGGAGACTTTTGATGACTGCTTTTATTTCCTTAGGGGTTATAGGTCTGTTTTAGTTGCTTATCTGTTCTTGACTCAATTTTGGTAAGTGGTGTCTGTCCAGAAAATTGTACGTTTCCTTTAAATTTTCCAATTTTTTGTATTATAGGTTTTCAAAAGTATGACCTGAAGATTTTCTGGATTTCCTCAGTGTTCTTTGTTGTGCCCCCCTTTTCATTTCTGATTTTGTTAATTTGCATGTTCTCTCTATCCCTTTTGGTTAATTTGGATACATGTTTGTCTAGTTGATTTTCTCAAAGAATCAACTCTTTGTTACATTAATTTTTTGAATTGTTTTCTTTGTTTCAACCTTATTGATTTCTGCTCTCAGTTTGAATATTTCAGGGAGTCTACTCCTCCAGGGAGTGTTTGCTTCCATTTGTTCTAGAGCTTTCAGTTATGATTCCAACCCTCAGATGTGACTATTTTCTAGTTTCTTCATGTGAGCACTTAGAGCTATGAACTTTCCTCTTAGTACAGTTTTCAAAGTGTCTCATTAGTTTGAGTGTGTTGTGTCTTCATTTTAATTGAATTCTAGGAAGTCTTTAATTTATTTTTTTCATCTCTTCTGCCTCAAATGTACAAAAATAACTACTTTGATCTTAATTTCATTAAGCATAGCAATTACTATACCAGGAACATTTAATTGGCATCTATGTTTGGGTTATCACAAAGATCATAAAGGGAAACAGAAGCCTCTCCATTTTCCCAGATCCAATCCCTCAGATTCTTCCCTGGTAATGCCAGACAATACCAGTTTCAGTCTCTTTCCCCCTATGTCACATCTCCTGTGAGTCACACAGATCATCCCCTCCAAAACTCTCCCACAACATGTCACTGTATCTAAACCCCCAAATCCAGCTGGCACATTCTGCAGGAAAACAAAGGAAGCTGATTACAGGTTATCTCCTATCTGTTCCCTTAGACCCAATTTCTAATCTCATCCAAAGCTCTTCAACAGAACACTTGTGGCAGCCTTCTAAGTTGCTATAATCCCATATCCTCTGGATATCACAGTTCTTCCCCTTTGAACCTTCCTCCCCAACTTGTTGCTTTGCTCCATACTCTATCTCCAGAAAGCACTCCCTGCTAACACAATGGATGCTCCTCTCAGGGCAAAAAGCAGATTAATGTCAGTTACACACAACTGTCCTACTGCTCCTGATATCTAATCCCTCAGTCTCATTCCCAGATCTATAACAGGAAACCTAATGTGATCTCCCTTTACTTTCTGACCCCATACTTAAGAGATCAGAATGATCTTCTTCTCCTCCTCCTCCTCCTCCTCCTCCTCCTCCTCCTCCTCCTTCTTCTTCTTCTTCTTCTTCTTCTTCAACCTTCCTTCCACTAACGTATCCCAGTGAAGAAACCAACAGGAATCAACAATTTTTGGGTAGTGATATCTCTCAGTATCAATACTGTCAATTACAAATAAAAACGACAGACGCTAAAAGAATGGATATGAAAACAGGATCCATCCTTCTGCTACTTCCAAGAAACACACCTCAATATTAAGATATAAATTTACCTCATTGTAAAATAATGTAAAAAAGATATTCCAAGCAAGTGGAGCTAAGAAACACGCTTGTGTAATCATTTTAATAACTAACAAAATTGTCTTCAAACCAAAACTTATCCAAAGAGGCATAGAAGAACACTATAAAGACTGGATAGGAAAAGAAATCCACCAAGAAGACTTTTCTTAACATCCATGCCTCCTAACACAAGAGCACTGAAGTTTTTTTTGTTGTTGTTGTTCCTTTTTAAATTAAGTTTTTACATTATGAAACCAGTTATCCTTCCCTCCTTTCCTTCAAAACCTTCCATATCCCCCTCCTCCCATTGCTCCTTTGAGATGGTAAGTCCTCCCCCAGGAAGTCTACTATGTCTGTTTCATCATATAGTTCAGGCAGGAACAAGGCTCCTCTTCACCACCACAACTCTGTGTCTAGGCTGGGCAAGGTAGCTCCCCATATAGAATGGGCTCTACTAAGTCAGATTGGCACTGAAGTTTGTAATGGATGACCCGAGCAAGTGGGAGCTCTAGCCCCCGGGTCTGACAGCTGGGAAACCAGCATAGAACCAAACCAGGCCCCTTGAACTTGGGTGTCAGATGGAACCATTATTTATCCCTAGTGCATGAAAGCAATTTGGGAGTCCATTCCCTATGAAGGGATACTCTCTTAGCCTAGATACATGGGAGGGGGCCTCAACCCTGGACCAAATGATGTGACAGAATTTTATTAACCCCAATGGGAGATCTCATTATCCCTGGGGAGTTGATGGGGGTATGATGGGGGTGGGGAGTATGGGAGGATAGGAGGGAGAACTGGGATTTGTATACAAAATAAGATTGTTTTAAAATTAAATAAAAATTTATTTAACAAAGAAGCACAATTATAGCTTAAATCACATATTCACACTCACAAAGTGATACTGGAGAGTCTTATGCAGCACCTCCCTGCAAATAATAAGTGGAAATGTTTAGATGGAGAAGTTGAGCTAAGACAGCCAGAGGCCTAGCTTTGTGGGTTTCTGTGAAGACATATATTGAAAACTGTGGTTCTGATAACTGAACTGGGTGCTGACTATGATCGGATATATATATTTACATGTGTATGTATGTGCATTTCCAATTCAGGGAGTATGGGAGGATAGGAGGGAGAACTGGGATTTGTATACAAAATAAGATTGTTTTAAAATTAAATAAAAATTTATTTAACAAAGAAGCACAATTATAGCTTAAATCACATATTCACACTCACAAAGTGATACTGGAGAGTCTTATGCAGCACCTCCCTGCAAATAATAAGTGGAAATGTTTAGATGGAGAAGTTGAGCTAAGACAGCCAGAGGCCTAGCTTTGTGGGTTTCTGTGAAGACATATATTGAAAACTGTGGTTCTGATAACTGAACTGGGTGCTGACTATGATCGGATATATATATTTACATGTGTATGTATGTGCATTTCCAATTCAGGGAGGAACAACAGCTCTTCCACAGATAAGTTCTTCTTCAGAGACTGCCTGTTTCTCCTGGTGGAGGAAGACAAAAAATAAAATCAATGAAAGCAGAATTCTCTATCAACTCTTCTTGAGGTGGAAAATTTTATTTTGATGATAGTATCCTACTGCTTTTTTTGTTTGTTTATGTTTTTGGAGACATTATTTTTCTGTGTAGCTTGGGAGCCTGTCCTGCATCTCCCTCATTAGACCAGGCCATCCTAGAATTCACAGAAATATACCTCCCTTTGACTCCCCAGTTCAGGGATTAGAGAAGTGTACAACTAACATTTGGCCATATTCCTGCAGTTTTGTATAAATGCAGCATGGTGGAAAGGATATGTCTAACAACCAACTACCAATATAACAAAGTGGTAAATCTTTCATTTTCTGACAATTTGACTTCATCCTACTACATAAAATGTAGGTTTAGAATTCTGTAAAATCTAGTCTTTAAATTGTAGAACTTGGAGGTAAAAGTATACCTACATAAAGTCATATACAGAAGTCCCCAACTATGTCTTACATGTAATGAATCAACTGAGGAATTAAAAATATTAGAAGGTATTACATATGCAATACATTAGTTCTTTCAGATTTGAAACATTTGCTTCTTTCTGCATTGTGGTTTGTGGTGCAAATGCTTTTCCTTGAAACTGAGCTGCTGCAACAGCAGCAGCAGCAACCGCACTAGCATCAACAGCAGCAACACCCAGGCATCCAGTTGACTATGAAGAAAAAACCAATACTCCACTATGAACCATATAAACTAAGCAACATGCAATAGGCTACAATTTGTTACTGAAGGATGAATTGCTTCAAATTAGAGAGCCATGATACAACATTCTCAAATATAAGTAATAATCATAAATATGCTTAAAAGATTTCCAAAGATCATGTATATTAACTGTATTGTTAGCTAATACTTTTTCCCATCTACATAGTTTTAGCTGATGTAACTCCTTTGTAGATATGATGTTTGGGTTGCAAATAATAAATTCTCTACTCTGTTCATTTATTCAATTATGTTAAATATATTGTTATCAATATTCTCTAGCCAGGATCAATATTAGATTATTTTTAAAGTCTTGGTTCACATGTCTCTAGCTGGAATCCCTACTTCAAACTCTCAAAAGATGGGACTACAAGAGTGCATCATCAGGCCCATTCAATATCGAGTCTCTAACCAATGTTTCCTCTTTCACAGTAAGCAAGAATTTCATGATAACCTTCAAAATCCCAATGTTTTATTACTTCTTAGTTGCCATTTCATTGGCACAGCCACTGGAATCTGGAAACCCTGAGTATTTGCAGTCTTCAGGGAAGGAGCAAAACTTCCCCAGCTGCTCACTCCTATTTATAACAATAACACTAGCTCAGGAAAATGAGAATTACAGGGTTGTCTTAAAGCAACATAAGGCATAGTGTTGGATTCATCCTAGATGTTACAACATCAATACCCCTTTCTTTCTGTTTCAGATAGGATGGATCATCATTGCTGAACCTCTGTAGAAATATCCTTAAGTTACCTGAATTACAGATCACACACTAGCACACTGGTTTTCCTAGGGCTTTATATGTTCAGGGTAATTTAATAAGACTGGGGTGAATGAGGAATATCTGCCAATAAAAGGAGGAGACAGAGATGGGTCATTATGTTTTCCAGTGTACATTCCAGTCATCCTCCTCTGAGCTTTATAATAGAAAAATAAGTTCCACTTACTGAAGAAAATAACCTGAATGCCATGTAAGTCATTTCTAAGTTTAGCTATGAAAAACATTAAGATAATATGTACAACAAAGGTATAACACTGTAGAAAAAAGCAAAACAAAAAACGAGAGTTTAATGTTCTCTAAATTAAATACAAGTAAGAAAAAGCAGAAGTGTGTTTATGAGTCAAGAACATCCTTGCCTGCAACCTGATATTTGCATATCTACTTCTTAGAGGCCACAGATAGCTCCTACTTTCTTTTATGAGAATAAACTTAGAAATAAGTAGTGTGTAGTCAGAGAATGAGGCCAGAGAACAATATGGGTTTGTTGGTGCAAAATGTCAGCTTGTTGCTACTCACTGCCATGGATGAGAAAGATGGGAAACTCCAAGCTCACACTCAGCATGCTTCCTTCACAGAAGTTTTACTTTAAAATCTGTACACTCCTTCCTTCCTTCCTTCCTTCCTTCCTTCCTTCCTTCCTTCCTTCCTCCCTTACTCCATTCCTTCCTTCCTTCCTTCTTTCCTTCCTTCTTCCCTTCCTTCTTTCTTTCTTTCCACCCTATCATATGTCTCTACTTCTTCTTTGTCACATTTTCTTATTTGCATACTGTGTGGGATGAAGATATGCTTTAATCTTGGGCTATTAACTTCTATCTCTTTTCATCTTCATCCCCTCCACAGTACTGAATGAAGAAATTGCTCTCATCCAGTCTCCAGCATCACTGTCTGTTTTTCAAGACAAGTGGGTACCTATTATTTGTAAAAACAGCACAATTGGCATCTCTAATAACTTCCACTGGTTCCATCCAAAGCTTGGAGCTACCCATAAGCCCCTTATTTGTAGCATCCCCAAACTGGCTTCTGGAGTCTTACAAGAAAAGTGGGTACCTATTATTTTTAAAGCCAGCACAATTGGAATATTTAATAACATCCAGTAGTTCCATCCAAAGCTGGGAGCTACTCATAAGCCCCTTATTTGTAGCATATGCAAACTGGCTTCTGGTGTCTTATATCTCTTTAGTGTCAATGGTTCTTGGAATTCTTACTGTCTCATAATCAGAAATATGGAGGCAAAAGATATACATAAAGCTGCATTGCCTACATAACATCTAGAGTTACTTATAAAAGCCCCATGTAGTCATTTATGTATTTTCTAGAACTGTAATATATCTGACAGTCCTTACTGTGGAGGAAATGCAATAAGGAAATTCTAAATTATTTATGATACACATCAGAATAAGGAACAACTCAATGACTGATACTGTTTTTTGGTGTCCCAAGAGGAACACATTTGTT
The DNA here is from genome assembly GCF_003668045.3 of Cricetulus griseus. Classification (NCBI taxonomy): domain Eukaryota; kingdom Metazoa; phylum Chordata; class Mammalia; order Rodentia; family Cricetidae; genus Cricetulus; species Cricetulus griseus. The sequence goes on from NW_023276829.1 coordinate 88,902, forward strand.
ACAAATAATCATGCACTTTCTCTCTATCTGAGAATTAATTCAACCATGGGACTTTATAAAGTCACTCTTGGCTAGTCCTGTGGCTTTGGCCAGTCATTGCTGATTTGCATATGCCCAAAGCACAGCCCACTTCCCTGAGGACTTCTTCATAATCAGGTCTCACCATGTACTGGAGTCAGCCTCAGACAATTTACATCTGATTGAAGGCCCCCAATCAGCTCCTGGTTTTTCTACTGTTCTGGCTTACAGGTAAGGAAGACAGCTTAGGAAATTTATTCAGCTTAGTGTGATCAGTGCTGTCTGGACTCTGGGAAAGTTCTCTGTTTACAGGATTAATAGTGAGGAAATTTGCTTTCAATTTTATAATCTCAGCTGCCAGATGTTATATACAGATGACCCAATCTCTCCTTCCTATCTGTATCTCTGGGAGAAAGTGCCACTGTCACATGCCTGGCAAGTGAGAACATTAATGGGCATTTAGCATGGTATAAGCAGAAACCATAGAAATCTCCAAAGCTCCTGATCTATGGTATAAGTATCCTGGCAGATGTGGTCCCATCGAGGTTAAGTGGCAGTGGACCTGGTACACGATATTCTTTCAAGATAACCATCCTGCAACCTGAAGATGTTGCAACTTAATACTGTCAACAAATATGGAGTACCCCACACACAGTGATTCAAGTCATGACATAAACCACCAAGGGAAGCAGAAGTGAAAGTCAAGACTGCCACATTTGCTTCTTCAGGTGTCTCCAGCTCTAAGATTTTAGCTCTTTGTCAGAATTTAGATGTCAATGTGACGATTTCGTGTAGAAATCATGGAAACTTTTCTATGCTGCAAGCAAATTGTACTCTTGTCCAGGCATAGCAGCATTTAAAACACAGAAATCATTCACATGAGTAACAGAGTCATGGCACACACACACACACACACACACACACACACACACACACACACAGAGAGAGAGAGAGAGAGAGAGAGAGAGAGAGAGAGAGAGAGGAGAGAGAGTTATACCTCTACACACAGAGACATTCACACCAAACTGCAGTGTGACCCAGGAGCAAAAGCTAAGAGTTTACATTTGTGTGTGCATGTAGGAGAGAAGGAAGAAGAGAGCTAACTGGGAATGCAACAAAAAGCCTACCAAGCTGCACTCAAGTAATTCTTCAAAGAAAACAATGATATCATTACTACACATGAATCCATAATAACCTCTAGAATGGCCATATACATTCAGGAATATACAATCGCATAGGTTTAGTTGACAAATCCTCTGTACAAATGACTTCGGGTGAAAACAGTGTCCTTAAAATAGGATTGAGCAGGAAACCTCCTATTTATTAGCATATGCATATTCTATCATTCAGATGTTTACCATAAATTGCATCATAATAAAAGTACATGTGTATTGAACAACGTCTATAAAGGAAAACAGAAAAGCACATACATTAGACCCCTCAGCAACCAACACTTTTTTCTGGACCCCAAATAGAGGCTCCTAGAATTATCTGTTGAGTAAGTTTCTTGAGACACTTATGTTCAATTGCAGTGTGTGTATCCTGTACTTCACTTTAATTTGAACTAAAATCTCCAATTCCATGTTCCAAAACAGATCACAAAAACACATTCTTCTATTAAGAGAAAAGAAATTTATAGCCTCATTTTTTCTATCAATGTAGTAGTTTACTTCCAAGAAGACTCCTGCATTGTTAATGTAAGTTCTCATTTTCTACCTGCTCTATGATATATCTCTTTTTACTCAACTGAAAGTAGCTAAAGATATGAGATTGTCTATACATATCATAAATATACCACCAAGAAATAACATTATGATAATTCTATGACAGTAACCAAAATTGGCTATTAATTAACAAGATTCATGAAAAAAATGGGATTCTGAGGACACCTAAAGATAGCATGATTGGGTGGCCTATACCTTAATGGCACGGAGCTCTGAGTTCAGAATAGTACCAGAGAATCCAATATTTTAAGTAAAACTGATAGTGAATTTAAGAGCTTAGAAGTGAATTCATAGTTATTATGCAGACTCCAAATGCAATTATTAGAAGGATCTCTACACAGAGCTAACAGAGTTATTGACCACATCCTCTGCTTATGTACTCTATAGGTTTTAGCTTACTTAGTGTTTTTTGTGGAATTCCTGATTATAAAGAGGAATTTGTCTCATTGATCATATGACTCTTTTTTTAAAGGTGATAAGAGATAGTTTATTTTGAAGCCATTTTGTGTGACCATGGCCTGGGAAGACAGGTTACTCCAAAGTTCATCTTCCAGCATTTCATATGACTCTTTTTTATCCCTGGGTTGCTTTCTCCAACTTTGATATGATGGTTTTGTTTTATATTGTTAACTTTATTTTGTAATATTTTGTAGTTGCCTCTTAGAAGCCAATATTGTGTAATGAAAGACAAGATAGGGAGTAGATTCAGAAGGGAGAGGAGTTGGGGAGGAACAGGAAAGAGTAGAGGAAGGGAGAATTCTAATCAGAATATATTGTATGAGAAAATAATCTATTTTCAATAAAAGGAAATAATGAGAAAACTTATATGACTTTTGTTTTCCTATATGTATCACACTTGGTGATCACATAAATACTCAAGGTATATAAACATCTCTTCTTAGAAAGTCATCAGAGTCATTATCATTTATGATAAGTTGGGTTTGAGCTATTACTTGCTTATTTAGGTAGGCATCAGTTTCTTTGGGTCCTTCCGATAAAATTTCCATGATTGTCATACCTGGCTACATAGGAGAGATATTGTTAGCAGGTTGGAACACCAAGAGGAACAGCTGGAGCAGCCCAGCCTTAATCTCCTTGCCTGAGTACTTAGTGTTATTACTTGAGTCACTGTAGGAGTGTATCATAGCTTTGTTGAGAGTAATAGGTTGCAACCTTCTCAGACGCAGGTTGTTGATGGTGATAGTGAAATTTGTCACAAAGTCATTCCCATTCAACTCAAATATCATTCCAACCTGCAAATTAAATGCATCATAGATGAGGATTTTAGAAACCTTTCCTTATTTCTTTTTGTGCCAATGTAAGGAAATCTTAATATCTCGATTTGCTTGGAATGTGATGTTTACTGTGTCCTAGAGACACCAATGTAGAAGATAGAGACTGGGTCATCAGGATGTCACATCTAGCTCTTTAGATTAGAAAATTAAAAGCAAATAAACTCCAAATGTGTAATATTTATGCACAAGTTTAGTTAAATAACAAGAATCAATGACTACTTTGATGGGAGAAATCCCAGAGCTGACCCTTCATACCTGGGATGCAGAACGTCAGCATTTCCAGAAACAGAGGAAACACTCAAGTCCATGCTGTGTCTTCAATGAAACTGATATGTGCAGAAGATATGAGCAGCTTATTCAAGAAGTACTTCTGCACTAATCTGTGCTCTGATCACATGCAAATCAGCAGAGCTAGGGAGGACCTGACACAAAAGTTATCAATGTGTATTACACAAACATTATGAGCTTTACGATATGTACTACAGTGTTTCATTTGCATTCTTCCTAAGTTATAGACATAATTCCACCCTTCATATAAAGTACTGAAGAATTGAAGCAAGAGATTAAATCAATCAGAATAATTTTAACCTAGTTTGTTCTCTGAGCAAAATTTGTATTTGTTGTTTCAAAGATGCATAACAAATTGCCAACATTTGTACTTTAAATTGAATGTAATCTCTTATAGTAATGTCTTTTAAAGGAGGCTATTCCATATTGATGCTTACAGCCTCTGTAGCTCTTACTTCTCTGTGACTACATTACCCTATTTTTCTTCTCCAAGCTCTCAGGTGCATCTCTTTTCCCTGTATAACTCTATTAGTCAAAATGACTGTGATGGCATCCAGGGCTAAATTGGTCCATCAGCTTCCATAAGCTAAGTGCTAAAACAATGGTGTACCTCCTAGGTAGTATCCCCATTAAGTACAGTTCTTTCTATTTGTACAGTATATTGTCCCTATTTCAAATTTTCCCCAGTTCCATCCCAATCTTCACTTCACTTTCTCATTCCTTTTCTCTCCCATAACCACAATGGTATTAAAATGTCTTCACTTTCAGTGAGAATTACAACAGTGTGTAATACCCAGAGGGCTCCCTTGGGAAGGTAATTATGGTTTTACATGGAGACCAGCTCTTTTCCCATTGCCATGCAGGAAAAGAACACAGCCAGATTCGATGTTGAATATCTACAAAAAAACATTCACAGCATATGAATCTTCTTAGTGTGTTTACAAAACTTTTTCTTTCTTTTTTTTCTGAGAGTTTCATACACACATAGACTATGTTGAAGGGAGAATTCCCAAGTACTTGTAATGCTGTACCATTTGGGCGGGGTCACAGGTATGAAGTAGGGATGGGATAAAGGGACATAGGAGGAGGCTGGCGCTCTCTTTTGGGGTTCAGGCCAGGTCTCAGAGTGCCAATCTGTTCCTCTAGGCACAGAGTTGCCCAGTGCCCAACCGGCTGGCACTTCCTCCTTCAGCCCGCCCAGCAAGCAGATGGTCCACATGCTCCAACATCTCAACCCCAGATTCTGCAGTTCCTGGAGACGGCTACTGCCCTGCTGGTTTCCAAAACACTTTAAAAACGAAATCCTGCCCATTTTAACTTTGTATAGAAACCACTTTTGAGAATCTAT
>NW_023276830.1:0-93531 GCF_003668045.3 Cricetulus griseus
TAGTGTATATGTTTAGCGTGTGTGGCTTATGTGTGTGGTATGTTATGCGGTGTGTGTGCGTAGTGTATGTGTGTGTTTGTGGTTTTGGTGTGTGTAGTGTATGTGTGTCGTATATGTGTGAAGTGTATGTGTAGTGTATGTGTGTTGTGTGTATGCGGTGTGTGTGTGGAGTGTACATATGCTGTATGTGTGTGCAGTGTGTGTATGTAGTATATATATGTATGGTGTGTGTGGTGAGTGTGTATTGTATATGTGCTGCGTGTGTGTAGTGTATATGTTTAGGGTGTGAGTAGTTTATGTGTGTAGCATGTGTATGCGGTGTGTGAGTGTGTAGTGCACGTATGCTGTATGTGTGCGCGGTGTGTGTAGGGAGTGTATTTGTGCGGTGTGTGTTTGTAGTGTATATGTTTAAGGTGTGTTTGGATTATGTGTGTTGTATGTGTATGCGATGTTCGTGTGTAGTGTATGTATGCTGTATGTGTGTGCTGTGTGTGTTTGTAGTGTATTGTGTAGTGTATGTGTACGGTGTGTGTGTTTCTTGTGTGTGTGTAGTGTAAGCGAGTGGTGTCTGTGTTCGGTGTGTTTTTCTAGTGTATGTGTGTGGGGAGTGTGCATGGTGTGTGGATTTGGTGTGTGTAGTGTAATGTATGTGTATAGTGTTTGTGTGTAGTGTGTGTATGTAGTGTGTGTGATTAGTGTATTTGTGAAGTGTGTGTGTAGTTCATGTGTTTCATGTGTGTATGTGTAGCGTATGTGTGTGTTGAGTGTCTGCTGTGTGTGTAATAAATTTGTGTTGTGTGGGTGGTGTGTGTAGTGATGTTTGTGTGTACTGTATATGTTTAGTGTGTGTGTGTGGTTTATGTGTATGGAATGTGTATGCAGAGTGTGTGTGTAGTGTACATGTGGTGTATGTGTGTGCGGTGTGTGAGCATAGAGTATGTGTGTGTTGTGTATGTTTTTGGTGTGTGTAGTGTATGTGTGTCGTATCTGTGTGAAGTGTATGTGTAGTGTATGTGTGTGTTGTGTGTATGTAGTATATATGTATAGTGTGTGCGGTGTGTGTGTGTGTGTAGTGTATTTGTGCGGTGTGTGTAGTGTATATGTTTAATGTGTGTGTGGTTTATGTGTGTGGTATGTGTATGCGATGTTGGTGTGTAGTGTACGTATGCTGTATGTGTGTGCATTGTGTGTGTTTGTAGTGTATGTGTGTAGTGCATGTGTTGTGTGTGTGTGTGTTCGTTGTGTGTGTAGAGTATGTGTGTATTGCAGGTCTGGTGAGTGTGTCTGTGTAGTGTCTGCGTGTAGTGTATGTGTTTGTTGTGCGTGTTTGTATTGTATGTTTGTAGTGTATATTTTATTGTGTGTATCTGGTGCTTGTAGTGTATTGTGTAGTGTATGCTGTGGAGTGTGTTTAGTGTAGTGTATGTGTGTGCTGTGTGGTTTTGGTATGTGCGTGCAGTGTATGTGTGTAGTGTATTGTGTGGTGTGTGTGCGTAGTGTATGTGTGTAGTTTCTGTGTGTGTTGTGTGTGTTTGGTGTGTGTAGTTCATGTTTATGGTGTGTGTTTTTGTTGTGTGTTTGTAGTGTATGTGTACGGTGTATGTTTGTTTTCTGTGTGTTTGGTGTGTGTGTAATGTATTTGTGCAGTGTGGTGTGTGTTTTTTGTGTGTATTTGAAGTATAGTGTATAATTTATGTTTTTTGGTGTGTTTGCTGTGTGTGTAGTGCATGTGTACAGTGTCTGTGTGTGGTGTGTGTTTTTGGTGTGTGTTTGTAGTGTATGTGTGTAGCGCAAGTATGTGGTGTGTGTGTAGGGTATGTGTTTTTTCTGTGTGTGGTGTGTAGGTGTGGTTTGTATTTGTGTAGTGTATGTATGTAGTGAATATGTGTGGTTTGTGTGTATTGTGTGTGTAGCACTTTTGTGTGGTATGTAAGTGTTGTGTGTCGTGTATGTGTGCAGTGAGTGTGTGTAGTGTATATGATTTGTGTGTGTGTGGTTTATGTGTGTGGTATGTGTATGCGGTGTGTGCGTGTAGTGGACGTATGCTGTATGTGTGTGCGGTGTGTCTGTATGTGTGTGTAGTGTATGTGTGTTGTGTGTGTGTTTGGTGTGTGTGTAGTATATGTGTGAAGTGTATGCGTGTAGTGCCTGAGTGGCGTGTGTATGTGTGTGTGTGTGTGTGTGTGTGTGTGTGTGTGTGTGTGTAGTACATGTGTGTAGTGCCTGTGTGTATTCTATGAGTTTGGTGTGTTGTGTAGTGAATGTTTATAGTGTATTGTGTAGTGTGTGTGTGGTGTGTGTGCACAGTGTATGTGTGTGTTGAGTGTATATAGTGTATATGTTTAGCGTGTGTGGCTTATGTGTGTGGTATGTTATGCGGTGTGTGTGCGTAGTGTATGTGTGTGTTTGTGGTTTTGGTGTGTGTAGTGTATGTGTGTCGTATATGTGTGAAGTGTATGTGTAGTGTATGTGTGTTGTGTGTATGCGGTGTGTGTGTGGAGTGTACATATGCTGTATGTGTGTGCAGTGTGTGTATGTAGTATATATATGTATGGAGTGTGTGGTGTGTGTGTATTGTATATGTGCTGCATGTGTGTGTAGTGTATATGTTTAGTGTGTGAGTAGTTTATGTGTGTAGCATGTGTATGCGGTGTGTGTGTGTAGTGCATGTATGCTGTATGTGTGCGCGGTGTGTGTAGGGAGTGTATTTGTGCGGTGTGTGTTTGTAGTGTATATGTTTAAGGTGTGTTTGGATTATGTGTGTTGTATGTGTATGCGATGTTCGTGTGTAGTGTATGTATGCTGTATGTGTGTGCTGTGTGTGTGTTTGTAGTGTATGTGTGTAGTGTATGTGTACGGTGTGTGTGTTTCTTGTGTGTGTGTAGTGTAAGTGAGTGGTGTCTGTGTTCGGTGAGTTTTTCTAGTGTATGTGTGTGGGGAGTGTGCGTGGTGTGTGGATTTGGTGTGTGTAGTATAATGTATGTGTATAGTGTTTGTGTAGTGTGTGTATGTAGTGTGTGTGATTAGTGTATTTGTGAAGTGTGTGTGTAGTTCATGTGTTTCATGTGTGTATGTGTAGCGTATGTGTGTGTTGAGTGTCTGCTGTGTGTGTGTAATAAATTTGTGTTGTGTGTGTAGTGATGTTTGTGTGTAGTGTATATGTTTAATGTGTGTGTGGTTTATGTGTGTGGTATGTGTATGCAGTGTGTGTTTGTCGTGTACATGTGGTGTATGTGTGTGCGGTGTGTGAGCATAGAGTATGTGTGTGTTGTGTATGTTTTTGGTGTGTGTAGTGTATGTGTGTCGTATTTGTGTGAAGTGTTTGTGTAGTGTATGTGTGTGTTGTGTTTATGTAGTATATATGTATAGTGTGTGCGGTGTGTGTGTGTGTAGTGTATTTGTGCGGTGTGTGTAGTGTATATGTTTAATGTGTGTGTGGTTTATGTGTGTGGTATGTGTATGGGATGTTGGTGTGTAGTGTACGTATGCTGTATGTGTGTGCGTTGTGTGTGTTTGTAGTGTATGTGTGTAGTGCATATGTGTAGTGCATGTGTTGTGTGTGTGTGTTCGTTGTGTGTGTAGTGTATGTGTGTATTGCAGGTCTGGTGAGTGTGTGTGTAGTGTCTGCGTGTAGTGTATGTGTTTGTTGTGCGTGTTTGTATTGTATGTTTGTAGTGTATGTTTTATTGTGTGTATCTGGTGCTTGTAGTGTATGTGTGTAGTGTATGCTGTGGAGTGTGTTTAGTGTAGTGTATGTGTGTGCTGTGTGTTTTTGGTATGTGCGTGTAGTGCATGTGTGTAGTGTATTGTGTGGTGTGTGTGGGTAGTGTATGTGTGTAGTTTCTGTGTGTGTTGTGTGTGTTTGGTGTGTGTAGTTCATGTTTATGGTGTGTGTTTTTGTTGTGTGTTTGTAGTGTATGTGTACGGTGTATGTTTGTTTTCTGTGTGTTTGGTGTGTGTGTAATGTATTTGTGCAGTGTGGTGTGTGTTTTTTGTGTGTATTTGAAGTATAGTGTATAATTTATGTTTTTTGGTGTGTTTGCTGTGTGTGTAGTGCATGTGTACAGTGTCTGTGTGTGGTGTGTGTTTTTGGTGTGTGTTTGTAGTGTATGTGTGTAGCGCAAGTATGTGGTGTGTGTGTAGGGTATGTGTTTTTTCTGTGTGTGGTGTGTAGGTGTGGTTTGTATTTGTGTAGTGTATGTATGTAGTGAATATGTGTGGTGTGTGTGTATTGTGTGTGTAGCACTTTTGTGTGGTATGTATGTGTTGTGTGTCGTGTATGTGTGCAGTGAGTGTGTGTAGTGTATATGATTTGTGTGTGTGTGGTTTTTGTGTGTGGTATGTGTATGCGGTGTGTGCGTGTAGTGGACGTATGCTGTATGTGTGTGCGGTGTGTGTTTATGTGTGTGTAGTGTATGTGTGTTGTGTGTGTTTTTGGTGTGTGTGTAGTATATGTGTGAAGTGTATGCGTGTGGTGCCTGAGTGGCGTGTGTGTGTGTGTGTGTGTGTGTGTGTGTGTGTGTGTGTCTGTGTGTAGTACATTTGTGCAGTGCCTGTGTGTATTGTATGAGTTTGGTGTGTTGTGTAGTGAATGTTTGTAGTGTATTGTGTAGTGCGTGTGTGGTATGTGTATTGTGTGTGGCTTATGTGTGTGGTATGTGTATGCGGTGTGTGTGCCAGAATAACCGAGATTATTTGAGACACCAGGAATGTGATGGTTAAATTAGAACAGAAACACCAAGAGACAGTCTATATGATTCTGTGTAGCAAAAATCTCTCAGTTCTCTGCAGATTATGTATGAAGGAGAAACAGAGAAATTCCTCCAGTGCTCACTGAGATCTCTACCTCAATTCCAAGGGAGCTGATTCCCTCTTCTGGAATCTGAAGGCACCCACACTTAACGGCATATACAGAGAGGTAAATAAGGTGTGATCCTTTGTCTTCATTGTCAGTCTCACTGTTACTTGGAATTACACCTCTAGGCATGTGTGTGAAGGCATTTCCAGTGAAACTGCGGATAGAAGACCTATCCTCATGAACATGGCAACATTCTAGGGGTTTGGGGTCCCAAAATGAATTAAAAATTAGAAAGCACAGGGCTGAGAAATGGTTCATTTTGGTAAATAACACTTGCTGTTCTAGCATGAGGATATGAGTTCAAATCCATTCCACCCACACAATATATTAGAAATGACAGTACATACCTGTGATCTCTATATTGGCAGACAGAGATGGGCAGATAGTCAGAGCTTGATGACCAGAAAGCATAGTTGGAACAGTGGGTATCAATCTAGATGAGAAGTCTATCTAAAAGGAAAATTGAAGCCTCAGAATGATGAAGGAAGGTATTTCCACTGGCTTCTACACGGGTTCATGTACCCATACACTAAGTATTCCACCAAATATGCATGTACCACATACAGACACTAAAGCTTAAAATGAAGAACCAAAAAGAAATCCAAATAAGACGATACAAAGTCCCCTGAAATATATCATTTACCTCTCTCAACTTCCTGATTGCAGATGCAATATGACTATCCATGATGTGCACTTTCCTGCTGCTATGCTTTCTCTGCCAGGTAGGACCAAAGCTTTCTGAACATTTTCTAAATCCCTACTTCCTTAAATTATTTTTTGTCAGGTATTTGGTTGGGGCAATGAGAGAAGTAACTAATATTTATGAAAATATACAACAATTATTATTTACAATGCCACAAATACAAATATAAACACAAAAATTTTAAAAAAGCAAATTCTAATATATCTGTGTATGCATTTATGTGTGTATAAGTGTCTATAAAGAATGGATACTATACAACTTACAGATACACATAGCAATGTAATACACAGCAATAGAAGAACAAGTGATTCTGTAACATTCAGGAACTTCTATTGTCATACTGGGTAGACAGTACAGTGTGTAAAGTTTAATCCCCAAAACCCATGTAAGAAACACAGTGCATGGTGGTGAACACAAGTTATCCCATCCCAGGGGATAGAGAGACAGGAGAATCCCTGTGAGTGTCAGACAGTCTAGTTTACTCAGTGAGGCACAGGTACCACTGAAAGGCACAAAGAAACACAAAGTGGACAGCTTCAAATGAACCATACCTCAGCTGTACTTCTAGTCTATGCATGTAAACACACATAAGTGAACCTGTAACTCCACAATGTAAACACACAATAAAATTTATTACCAATTAATAAACTTTGTGAAGTAAAAACTATGGAGGGTATAAGGAGAAAAAAAAACAAAATCTTATAAATTTTGGACTCTTCAATTCCTATCTCACTTGAAGGAAAATCATATGTACAAAAATTAGAATAACTAGCAACAATCAACAGTGTAAGATTATTAATATACTATATTAAACTGTAACCTGCAACAGATATCTAGGTTTTCTTTTCTATGTCACCTTGCAAATTTACAAAGAGTACGTGTTAAAATAGGAAATATTCAAAACATATCTTTTATGTAAACCTTCTCTACTCATAAAGTAATTGAGAAAAAGTTAATAAACTAAAATGTATTATATTGTCAATGCAAATAAAATAACTGAAATCCTTCCACAATTGGTTGAGAGTATATTTAACATGAATAGATATGCCCACTATGTAGGGTGTATTTTTCCACTCTCAAAAAGCAAGAAATCTGGGAAATGAAAAAAATTACCAATCAGGTTTGAAACACTTGTTAATTGCAAACTGTAATGCTTTTACTTACCCTATAATTGAACCAGCAAACTATTAACATACTTTTTAAATATTAAAAACATTTTTTTTCTTTATAATTCACCATTGTGTATGAGATCCCACATTTTACTAAAGGTAATATTCTATAATACGAAACACTATTTTTATTTCATTCACACTGCATCTCCTTCTGCAAGCCGGAACTGCATGGTTCATGATATCCATCCACTACCTCCTACAGAGGGCAAGGAATACAGTATGCAGCCCTGTACTATCACCTTCACCACCCAGCCTCCTCCTTTTCTCCCTTCGTCCTCCTTTTATCTCTTCTGACACAAAGTCATTATACAGCCAAGGCCTAGATTCCTGTTATCACCAACCACCAGCAGACAACAAAGCCTACTTCCTGATTAAACTCCCCACCCCCTGCTATTCTTTTTTGAGAATGTTTCTTAGAAAAGTGACAATAAGTGTCCACCAGAGTTCTATTTCCTCCAGATTCTCCTCCTCCTCTACCACATGTTTAGACAATGTCTGTATAGCCCAGTGGATGGCTCAGTCTCACTCTACTGGTGTCCTCTTGTCTCCACGAATGAGTCCTTGATTAACATTCCTATGGCTCCAAGCTGCCCATTAGCTAACATACCCCATTTATTTTCTTGAGGTGAAATTTCATATATAACCCATAACTGGCTCAAACTTGGCATCCTCAAGTCATCTTGCTTTCCCCATTGCATAGGGATGGGTCTACAATCCTCTGGCAACACAGTGCTCATCAAAACACTCTGCTCGATTTTTATTATTACTATTATTAATTATTGTTTGTTTCAAACCAGAGTTTCTTGTTATAATAGGTGGGGCCTGACTGCTCTGAAACTCTATTTATAGACTAAATGGGCCTCAAAATCAGAAATTCTCCCTGCCTCTGCTTCTGGGGTGATAAGATTAAAGAAGTGTGCCAACATGTGCAACCTTTACAATATGTGTTTTTATTTTCTTTGTCTGTGTGCTTTGCATGAATGTACATCTGTGCACCAAATAAGTTCCAGATGCACAAGAAGGTAGAAGAGGGCATCAGCTGTGCAGTAACTGGAGCTATAGACACTTGTGGACTACCATGTGGATGCTGGGAATGGAAACTTGGTCCTCTAGCAAGAGCAGCCAGTAAGCACTCTTGAACACAGAACCATCTCTACCACACTTTTTTATTATTAACAAGAGTTCTGTTATTTAACCTAAACTCACAATTTTCATCCCAATTACTAGTGCAAAAATTCTTGAACAGTGCCAGTACACAGACTGCCATCTCACAATATCAGGTTTACCTTGAATTTCTATTAAAACATACTAGCAGTCTAGTGTGTTGGTACATGCCTTTAATCACAGCAATTGGGAGGCACAGGCAGGCATATTTCTGAGTTCTAGTCCCAGCCCTGTCTATAAATCAAGTTCCAAGGGCTATTTAGAAATGCCTCCTCCTAAAAAGAAAAAAAAAACCCACTCCGCCAAGCCCACGCCCACCATAACATACTCTATAACTTACCTTTGTGAGTTTGCAGATGGTAGCTTTGTTGTCATTGACTTATCTATTGTCCATACATAAGCAAATACATGCCACAATTATCTTTCTGGGTTATCCCACTCTGGATGTCTTTAGGTATTTATTTATTTATTTATTTATTTTAGGGAAAGAAATCATATAAAGAGGAAAGTGGAGGGGGAGATCAGACTCTGGGCACAGGAGCAACATGACAGAGAAGAAAAGAAAGAGGGGAAGAGAGAGGGAGAGAGGAAAAGACATAGAGAGGGAAAAAAGAGGGGAGCAGGATGACTTTTATTAGTTCATTCCATTTATTTGTGAATTTCATGGTTTCTTTTTCCTTATTGGGTGAGGAATACTCCATGGTGTAAAGGTATCAAATTTTCTTTATCCATTATTCTGTTGAGGGACATCTAGGTTGTTTCCAATTTCTGGCTATTATGAATAGAGACACAAAGATAATGTTGAGCCTCTCTCTCTCTGGTAGGATAAAATATCCATTGCATGCATACCCAAGACTGGTATACAAGGATCTTGAGATAGATTCCCATCCTCCAAAGAACTTCCCCATTGATTTTCATACTGGCTATAAAAGTTTGCACTCTCATCATCAATGGATGGCTGTTTTCCTTGCTCCATATCCTCATCATCATGAGCTGTCACTTGTTTTTATTGAATTTAGCCTTTCTCACAGGTATAAGATGAAATCTCAAAGTTTTGCTTTGCATTTCCCCAATGGTGAAGGATGTTAATATTTCTTTAATTGTATCTCAGACATTTTATTTTAGTTTCCTCTTTTCAGAATTCTCTGTTAAGATCTTTACCCCAATTTTAACTGGGTTATTTGCTTTTTATCTAGTTTTTTTTTAGTTCTTTATGTATTTTGTGTATTAGGCCTCTATCAGATGTATAGTTAGTAATAAAACTTTTCCCATTCTTTCAGCTGCCACTTTGTCTGAATGACAGTGTCCTTTGTCATACAGAAGCTTTTCAGTTTCTAAGGTCCCATTTGTGAATTTTTTTACCTTAGTGGCTATGCTAATTGTATGCTGTTCAGAAAGTCTTTTCCTGTGCCAATGGCTTCAAGACTATTCCCCATTCTTCACTCACTTGTGCTTAATTTGCATAAATGTTTCACAATCTTATTGATGTTCTCAGAGAAGCAATGCTGCTTGATTCTTTATAAATTTTTGTTCTTCCTGTTTCTATGTTATTGAGTTTTAGCATTGTTTGATTATTTCTTGCCCTCTACTCTGATGGGGGATGTCCTTCTGTATCTATGAATATATGTTTCTATTATTGATTGATGAATAAAGTTGTTTTTGCCAATGGACAGGCAGGATTTAGCCAGGTGGCAAATCAAAACAGGGATAGAGATAGGTAGCAGAAAGAGGCAGGGAGATACCATGTAGCTACAAAGATAGCAAGAGATCTGGACATCACCAGTAAGCCAAGACTACATGAAGATACACAGATTATTGGAAATGGGTTAATTAATAAGAAAGCGGTGTCCAACAAGAAGCATGAGCCATCGGCCAAACAGTCTATAATTAATATAAGCCTCTGTATGTTTATTTGGGGCTAAATAGCTACAGGACCAGGGGCGGGGGGAATTACGTCAACACGGCTCCTTATGTGTGTGTGTGTGTGTGTGTGTGTGTGTGTGTGTGTGTGTGTGTCTTTATCTTTTGTTCTAAAACGTTCAGTGTGCTGTTACATTACTTGCATAAGATTGCTCCAATTTTTATGTTGTCACTTAGTGCTATGAACTTGCCTCTTAGAACCACCTTTATTGTGTCCCATAATTTTGGGTGTGCTGTGTATTTATTTTCATTCAATCCTAGAAAATCCTTAATTTCTTTCTTGACACATTTTTCTTATTTAGCAGAGAGTTATTCAATTTCCATGAGTTTTCAAGCTTTCTGTTGATTCTATTATTATTGATATTCAATTTTGTTTTGTTTCCTCAAGGTGGTCAGATAGGATGCATGATGTTATTTCAGTTTTCTTGTATCTGTTGTGACTTGTTTTGTGTCAGAGTATGTTGTCAGTTTTGGAGAAAGTTCCATGAGTTGCTGAGAAGCATGTGCGTGTTTGTGTGTATCTATGTATGTATTTATGTAGGTATGCATGTATGAATGTATATGTATATATTTATATTGGAGTGAAAAGTTCAGTAAATATTTATTAGGTCCATTTGGTTTGTAATATCAGTTAGCTCCAGTATTTCTCTGTTTAGTTTTTGTCTGGATAATATGTCTATTTGTGAGGGGGGATTAAAGTCTCTATTAGTGTATTAGGATAAATAAGTTATTCAAATTATAGTGGTGTTTTGTTTTTCTTTGTTTGCTTGTTTTATGTACTTGGAAAACCTTGTCTTTGACACATAAGTGTCAAGTCTTACAATGTCCTCTTATGGATTTTTCCTTTGGTGAGTATGTAATGCCCTTCCCTATCTCTTCTTCGATAATGTCTACACTTATAATGAGGTGTGTGACTTAGATTCAGTAAATCCTGTTTTCTCACCCATTGTGTTAGTTTGTGTCCTTTCATTGGGGAATTGAAAACATTGATGTTGAGAGATATCAGTGACCCATGATTTTTAAACATGTTATAGAGTTGTGGTGGTATGTGTGCATGTGTGTGCCTGTGTGTGTGCCTGCATGAGTGTGTGTGTGTGTGTGTGTGTGTGTGTGTGTGTGTGTGTGTGTTTGTATGTATGTATGTATGTATGTGTGTATGTGTGTATGTGTGTTTCTGCTCTTTTGATTTGCTAATATTGGATTATTTAACTCTTAGGGTTTCCTGGGTGATGTTAACCTCTTTGTGTTATAGTTTTCCCTCTAGCATCTTCTGTGGGACTGGATTTGTAGAAAGATATTGCTTAAATAATTTGTTTTATCATGGAAAATCTTATTTTCTCCATCTATTGTGATTGAAAGTTTTGCTGGGTATAGTATTCTGGCCTGGCATCTGTGGTCTCTTAGAATCCGCAGGACATCTATCCAGACTCTGGCCTTTCCAGAAGTTAATATTTCTATTGAGAAGTTGGTAATAATTATAATATGTCTATCTGTATGAGTTACTTGGAGTTACCCCTTTCAGCTTTCAATATTCTAAGTTCTGTACCCTTTGTGTTATGTGCCAAGGGAATATCTTTTCTGAACATTCTTTTCGTGAATCTTTAAAAAAAATTTCTTTGCTGCTGATGTATGATTTTTGGACCAATTATTGCACCATTTAAATGTGTATGATTCATTGTAATTCAGTACGTTTGCTATGTTTTATAATGACTTAATTAAAAATGTCAATTTTCCCATTTTCCATTAGCTAGTATATTAGTCAGCTTCACATTATTAACACACAATATCAGAGGCCAAAATTACTCAGAGAAATGGTAACTTAGCACATATTTTTAGAGACAAAGTGGTAAATGGTGTCCCGTCCTTACAAGAATACATGCATAAATAAAAGCTCACATCTTGAACAAGAGCAGAGAGGAGATTAGTAAGGTCCCACAATCCCTTTAGGGGACCTAAGGACCTCCTGAAATTATCTATCTCCTAGAAGTCTTATTATCTCATAATAGCCCTATTCTAAGAACCAATATTTAACACATAGGCCTTTGGGTTATTCAGTGTTCTAATTATAGCATCTGGCTGAGGTTATTTAGCACTCTATTTTGTATTGCCTGCTTTTCACATTTGAGATTATATAAAACTGCTGCCTTTTGTGTATGCCTTCCTTGGCTTAGAATACTTTCAAAGTTCATTCATCTTACAGGATTCATTGATATTTTTTCCTTTGTACATTGAATAGTACATTTCATAAGCATGTCAATATTCTTGTTTTCTCTATCCATTCATCTATCCAGTAATGGATTTTATGAGCCTTCTAACTTTCCTGTCATGAGTTATGTTGCTAAAATACTTTCTCAATAATGTCATATACTATATGTGGGATAGATTTCATTATCAATCTTTGGATTTTTAGAAAAACCTCATTTTATGCATATAATAGTTTTCCTTTAATGTCTACATGTGTACCATGTGCATGCCTCGTGTACATGGAGGTCAGAAGAGGGTATCAGATCCCAAAAGACACAGAACTAAAGTTTCAGCTGTTTCTGTGGCACTATGTAGGTGTTAAGAACCAAATCTGAGTCCTCTGTAAGAACATTCTCAGCTCTGTTTTGTTTGCTTGTTATACAATGAGATTATATGGTTGGTCTTAACGCATTCGGATGTGTCTCTTTTTAGGTCCAACAGTGGTGAAGAACTAAATTTAACCAAGAAGCAAAATGGAAGGAGAAACAGACGTTAACTCAGAAAACACTGTCCTGATGCAAGATTTCCAAAGCACAACACTAGTATTTTGTTACTGTTGGTGGTGGTGAGTGGTTGTTTTTTTCTGTGTTGTTGTTTGTTTTGTGGATAAGGTTGTACAAATTTGGTTTTTTTTTCTTTTTATAAGAAAGAAAATTATTTTACATGTCAATCCTAGGTCCCTCTCCCACCCCTCCTCCCATGCCCCCCCCAGGAACCAACACACTATTTATCCCATACCCTTTCCTCTCCCCAGGGGGTGAGGCCTTCCATAGGGGGTCTTCATAGTCTGTCATATTCTTTGGGATAGGGCCTAAGCCAACCCCCTTGTGTATCTCTCCATGTGGGATGGGCTCCCAAAGTCCATTCCTATGCTAAGGATAAGAACTGATCCACTACACAGGGCCCAATAGATTTCCAAGATTTCCCAGCTATCAGTCTGGGTACCAAGAGCTCTCCCTTGTTCAGGAAAGCTGTTTCTGTGGATTTCACCAGCCTGGTATGGACCCCTTTGCACATCCAGTTCTCTGCAACTGGATTTCTGTTCATTTCAAGGTTTAGTTGTGGGTGTCTCCTTCTACTTCCACCAGCTGCTGGATGAAGACTATACTATGGAATATGAATTAGTCATCAATCTCATTAACAGGGGAGGGCATTTAAGGTAGCCTCTCCTCTCTTGCTTAGATTGTTAGTTGGTGTCTTCTTTGTAGCTCTCCAGACATTTCCCTATTGCCTGATTTGTCTTTAAACTGATAATGTCTCCCTCTATTATATTATGTCTTATCTTGCTATCTTCTGTTCTTCCCCCAACTCAACCTCTCTGCTCCATCATGTCTTCCTCACCACTCTTTGTTATGCTGTGATACAAATACAGTATCTCCCACATTCTTTACTATTCTAACTATAATCATTTTGTTTTACAATCAGGAAATTTAGAGTCTCATTCACAGCATGAGCATTAACTGTTCTAAAGGTTTTTGTATCTTTATATGTGTTTTTAATGTGTTTTAACCTCAGAATGTCTTCCTGTATTTTTATGTGCTTTGCCTGATTTTTCTATTGCCAATTATGTTTTGGCATTCAGTTTTATGTCGTCTTTAAAAATATCCAATATAAAAGCAGTGTGTACTTATTTTAGAAAATATTGGAAGTATAGATCAAAAAAGAAAATAAAAATATAGGTGATGTATTTCTATCACTTCATCTGGATAATCAATTGTTAATGTTTTATTCCATTATTTTCTTTCTTTTATTCTATTTCCATATGCATACTCTTATATGATGACATAATATTCATATTTGAAGTTTATTATTTCAGTAAACTGTATCAAAAAACCTTTGGGGAGGAAAGTAGAATTCAAATTATCATATTCTTTGGTTGGGGGCACTTTGATCTGCTTTTTGTTTAAGTCATCAGATGAAAACCTTTCCTGTTAGTTTTCTCTCTGCTCCTGTGTTTTTTTTAAAAGTAAAATCAACAAAGGAAATATTGTACAGGGAGAAAAATTTTGAATATTACAAAATATTTCAAAAGCACTCTCCCAGTGGTGTGAGAAAGAGGCATTTGATACCTCACAAATGAAATTGTGAAGACATATATGAATGGTATTGATTAGAAAGGTTAATTATTGATTCAGAGTTCAAGATTCCAGTTATTTTAGGCACCTACGCATTGTCTACCTCAAATCTGCTAGAATTACAAAGTCTGAAAGATAACAAGTATTCAGCATAAATCACTCTGTTTACAAAATAATGAGTCACTCTTCTTACTAAGGAAGTAATAGAAACCCTAGAAAAATGTAAGTTCCAGAATCTAGCTAATACTCTAGTACAGTTGGAATGTGGGTGAAAATTAGTGTATCTTCTTTCTGTATCTCTTCATTATTTATATATTATTCTTATTCCCCTCTTTTCCCTCTTTTTTGTCTGAATTTCTTAGTCAATAAAAATCCAGCATCACATTGAGAACTGAGTTTTAAATAATACTTCTACTTCCTCAAAATCCCAATTAAACGGCATCTCCAGATTCATGATATGCTCTATAGTTACAATTAAGATATTTGTATAGAGCTTCACAGAGAGGTCTGAGATATTTTTTCTACACCCCTGCCTGTTTGTGATCCAGGTACATGCTGACTCTCTCCTGAAGAAGTGGCCAGTGAGGAGAAATACTTTTGACCCTACTCTCAGTTTTCCAGAGATTTTGACTAGCTGAATTTGGAATTGACTTACAAATATGCAATTCTGTGACCCCTAAAGGAGCATTTAAATTTTGAAACACCTTTTAAGGATATGGGATACACAAAGGTAATAAACCCCTTTTCAATAATTGCTTTTTTTCCCTGACATTAAGATGTACCTTTGGAAGTAGGTATTTACTAGTTAATGGAGTATTTTACGAATCAATAAAATGCACCCTTGCTGTGTTTTGGCAGCCCAAGGGAAACAGTGCTTTTTGAGTGTCCTTGAGGATAATGGCAGAGAGATATTTCCTGTGAGAGATGTAAAACCATCCTATTGGGCAGAGTTGTGCATGGATTTTTGTTGGTTTCTTTTGTGTTAACTGAGTTCACTAGTCTTTTGGGATGTCTGTACATTCATGTGGTGTCTTGTGGGCAACAAAATAATTGTTATGAAATATTTTGGGGTCCAGCCTCCAGCCTCAGTAAACAATAAAAATGGAAAGCTCTGGCCCACTATTGTATTTTTAATGACAGTAAGGCTACTGTTGTTTATCTTTGCATCAGGGTAATATGCCTCCCAATTTGCATCTCTATGCGCCCAAGCATCTGAATAGGCCTCCAACTGGGCAGAGGGGGATAGGTGAGAGAGTAACTTGTGAGGACAGCAGGTTAGGAGTGTGTAGGGAGCCGTTCCTGCATTCTCCATTACAATGATGGTGCCTGCAGGCACCAAATGTAAATTATTTCACAGGCGCTGGGTAATTTCCATTCCTTTGATCTCTGCCTATCCCATGGCTCATTTGGCCTGAGGAGCTGAAGCCATTCATAGGGTGACATGTCCCAGGCGGCTGCTTGCCAGCCTTTATTAAGGAATGGGATTCTTGGCTCGGGGTCTCCGCTCTGGTAAGCTTATGCTCTCCCACTCTCAAGATGCATTAAAGCTTTCCTGCAGAAGGATCCGAGTGTCCTGTGTGTTTCTTGCCGGCGAGAACATATAGCGCAGGACAGGAGGGAGCCACCAGAGAGGAGAGAACAAAGACAGAAATGTTTCCTGCTTGGTATGAAAGGATTGTTAAGAAATAGTCATAAAGATGGAAAATAAAAAACATGATTCTAGTTTTACAGCATGGAACTGAGAGCTCTCTAAAGATGACAAGATGCCTCTGTTTTGTCTTTATGGCTGCCAATGGGTTGCTAGGTGTTTCCAGGTCCACACCCCCCCACTCAGCGAACCTCATGGGTTAAGGCTGAGAAATGCCAGGTCACAAAAATGTCTTGTGGTATTGTTTTCCTCATCTTCTATTATAAGAACCAAAATCCTGCAGTGAAATGAGCAAATTCTTAACTGAGCTAAGTCAACACTCAAAACTGTAATAACAAGGAAGGAGATAGTTTGTACAAGGAAGTAGCCTGAATCCTCAATTTATTATATTTGATGGTTCTTGCAACTAGCTTCAAAGAAGACAATAACTTAATTTGAATATAGTCATAGACTAAACTCTTAGTGTTACCAAGCAGAATTTTAAAGTATCTTACATAATTTCCACATCTTTAACTTGACAGTGAAAATAATCCTTAACTGAGATTATGTTGTAGAATAAAGGAAGCAGAAAACTTTTTAATAAATGTCAATTCCTCTCATTTCTCTAATTGCCCATATTTTTATAATATTTAGAACACAAAGTTCTTTCATATCCAAGACCATCTAATGCTTAAAATTGTCTTCAATGGAAGCAGAACAGAGAGGAACAAAGGGCCCCAACTTTCATCAGGCCATATTATATTTTCATATGACTGAATATCAGTTTCAGATCAAATCTTAGAAAATTTTCTGTCACTATTATCCATTTTATTAGTAAGATTGAATGACAGCCTGTTAGAAAAACCACAACATACAAAATATTTTTCTTGTATCTGGAGAAATGCTTACCAAGTAGCAATCAGGTCTTGTTTCACTACAGGGTAATGACATGGGAAAGAGGAAATGGCTGAACTCCGTCTATAGAGTTGAATGTTATACAAAATAGTCTTTAATACATAGCTGAATCTTAGTTATCTCAATTTCTCATAATCATTAAACTTATTAACATTAACTAAGGATCTAAACATATAGTATATAGTACAGATAGAGAAATGTCCAAAGTGCTAATAGTCTTAGCATTTAATATTTTAACTTTCTGTGAACTAAAGTTTATATTTCTCAGAGTTTAGCAAGATGAGAAGTTAATGCTGTGAATGAAACAAAGTATTAAGTCAAGAGTACATTGAAGATATGCTTCTGTAAAGTCAGTGTCCACATTCTTCTTTTGATTACTAGGGAACTTCTTTTTTATTTTGAAATAATTCTAACTACAATGTCCATAAGATATCTGAGCTGTATTACAAAGTTCAAGATGGTGGGATTCAAATGAAGATGCTAGGAAGCCCTTGGGAGACCTCGTTTCAAGTTAGCCATTATCACTTTTCTTTTGATGTTACCTACTTTTCCTCTCCCTGTCCTCAGATTTCTCCTCCACTCCCTAAGCCTCGTGCCCAAACAGCTTTTTCAAACTATCTATCACTGTCTTTGCATCTACAATGTTAAATATTGTGGATACCAAAGAAATATTTCAGAAGATAAGAAAACTGAAAACAAAGAAATGTTTCAGTGGATAAGAAAACTTGCTACTAAAGCATGAAAACATGAGTTTAAATGCCAGTACCCATGTAAAAACAGCCTTAAGCCAGTAATGCCAGTGCTGTCGTAGACAGAGAAAAATTACTAGGATATGTGGGGTCTAGCTGAAATTCAGGTTTTCAGGGCAATAAGATAGAGAGTGATAGAGAACAGGACACCAGATCTCTTCCTCTGGATGATGTCTACATGCACACACGCACACACACACTTGCACACACACACACATGCACACATACACACACACACACACACACACACACAAACACCACATTCCAAATATAACCTGTTCAGTTTGTGTAACTCTACCTATATGGATGTTTTCAGGGCTGATCAGTTGGTACTGGATAAGCAAGTAGTGTACTCTTCCCTGAAGCCCCCATTTTTTTTAAACATATTTTAATACCCAAAAATTTTGAATGAAAAACAGTATTTTGCTGGATGTGAAAATGATGAGAAATTTAAAACTTAGTACATATAAATAGTTGTATTACTGAACCATGTCTATTTTTACACTGTCTAGGACAATTGTCATATTAAACAGCAAAGATGAGTAGCTCCTCCAGAGACTAACTGTGTCACAAAGCTGAAACTTTTCACTGTAAGAACCTTTGCATAAACACTTTCCAAAATGCTGCTTTATATCCTTACAACCTGAAGGGCAGTCCATGCACCAGCAATTTCATAGTCACCTGATAGCATGTTAGAAAAGGATAATCTCAGCTGCCTTCCGGGCCTAAAACTGGACAAGTGCATTTAATAATACCCTTGGTGATTCATGTGTATATTAAGTATGTGGTGCTCACTCAGAAGACAATTGATTTCTCTTAGACAAGCAGTGTAGATTACTGGATCAGTTGCTACTGGATAAAGATAGAGAACAAAATTAGAGCCAAATGAGCATATTTAAAATTTGATTTAAAGTGCTGATTGGCTCAGCTTCCTTACCAGTAATGTGAAGATTAACCTATGCTTACACAATAAATGTGTTTTGTATTGGATGCTACTTTGATTTCCTAGTGTTGACCCAACAAATTACCAAAAATAATATCTCAAACAACAAAAATGCATTCTTTTGCAGTATTGTCTCTAGAAGCCTGACATCAGATTTGCAGTCATTCTCCCAGTTGGAGAGGCTACCTTAAATGCCCTTCCAGAATAATGAGATTGATGACTACATTAAATGGCATCCCAGCTTTCATCCAGTAGCTGATGGAAGCAGAAGCAGACACCCACAACTAAACACTGAACTGAACTCCTGGAACCCAGTTGCAGACAGGGAGGTATAATAAATAAAGGGGTCAAGACCAGGCTGATGAAACCCACAGAAACAGCTGGCCAGAACAAGTGGGAGCTCATTGCCACCATACTTATGGCTGGGAGACCAACATGGTACTGATTCAGACCCCCTGAGGAGGCTTGGCAATCTATGGGGCCTCAGGTAGCAGATCAGCAATTATCCCTGTAGTTTGGAAGCCCATTCCATATGGAGAGCTGCTCTCTCAGCCTAGACACATGGAGGAGGGACTAGGCCCTGCCCTGGAGGATATGTTAGACTTAAAGATCCCCCATGGAAGGCTTCACCTGGGGCGTGAAGGGGAGATCAGGTGGGAGGTTGGGGTGGGTTGGGGGCTGGGGGAAGAGGGGAGGGAAAGGGAGCTGGGATTGACATGTGAAGCAAGCTTGTTTCTAAATTAAATTTTAAAAAAGGAAAGGAAAAGTCTAGAAGGAAATTATTCCCTATGTCTTCAGGTTCATATGGTCCTAAGTGTTCCTTAGCTATTCCCTCATATTCAATCTCTGTTTCATCCTAAGAGTCTCTGTACCTCTCCTCTTTTTGTAAGGAAAGTAGTTATCAGATCTACAGATCTCCTAAATCTAAGAAGAAATAGTATTTAAAATATTTATATATTTGTTCTTTTTTACCTTTTATCTTTTAAAGGTCAGCTTTTTATTTTGTATTTAATTAACATAAAAACATGCACTTCCTTATGGCATTTTCATACATATTTATCATTTTGTTTCACTCACATTTTTTATTTTAAGATAGGGTATGGCTAAGTTCTCTAAGCTGGTTCTGAACTAAGTTCACAGCCTACTGTGGTCTAGAACTTAGAAAATTCCTGCCTTTATTGACCAAGTAATTGAGATTGCAGACAGGTCTGTTCCAATAGGACTAGTGATTCCTGTATCTTCCTTGGCTAAGAATAGAGTGGGGAATTATTACAGAATCTCAAAGTGTCCCTTCATCATTTGTACCAAGGAGTTTGTATTTTGCTAAGACACATGTAACAGATTTTTCCCATGATATGCATCTGGTACTAACTTGGTCTTTTTTTAAACTTCCCTGCATTTTAGAGCAAATATCCTTTCAAGTGAAGTAACAAATACATGTAAATAAAAAAAGCCATAGGCAGAAAAGCTATACAGTGCAGTTATTGTACTCAAAAGTTCTCATTCTTTCCTCATTGCTCCTGTTGTACCTGCCTTAGGATTGGATTAATATACTCAATAAAATTCCTATAGGCCATTACTTTCTGTTGTACCTCTGAAGAAGAGCCTTGCATTTACTGTGAAATGCATTTATATCTCAAGAGAAAGTAAGACAAGTACAAAATTTGCACTTTTTGGCAGCAAATCATGACAGGAGCTAGCTTTAGTGTGAATTACATTTGGCTCTCAATTTTCAGATTGACCATATAAATTGACAGACGTATTTCTTATTCCTTTTATATGTATAACAGCAATATCTCCTTTCTAAGGAAGTCCTGGGCTGCTTTATCCTCTTGTATTGTACTTCTACTATACAAATCTGCCCTATTCTACATTAATCACCAAATTATCCACTAGTGGTACACATTACAACTTTGAGTTTCCACTACATAGCTTCTCTTGTAGGAGACATGGGGAAATTGCCATGCTAGTGCTGTAATTCTCAGCGCAGAACCTTTCTTGGAGCTGAAGCAAAAATCAACAACCAAATGTGACTGAGGCTAGATTGCTAATTTAATCTTCTATTCTCCAAGTGGGTTAAGTAGTGCAACCTTTAGTACTGAGGAGCCTGCTGATCAAGTGTGAGAGGTATCTTAATGGCAGAAATCTGACAAGAAGGGGGAGAACTTAATCTTGGGGAGGAATTTTGCTTTCATATTTTTCAAAATTTATTTTAGTTAGAATTACTTTTAATTTATTTCCTGATCCTGTGTTAAAAATTCATGTTATATGGAGCATTCATACAAAATCTCTTTTCACTTCATTAAGCATTCTTAAAGGGACAAAATTGATTTTTCTATAGATTTTTGAGGTACTAATTATTTAGTTCTTCATAGAGGTAATTTAATTTCTATGGTGGTTTGAATAAGAAATATGCCAAACATACTTTTATATTTCAATACTTGTCCTTCAGTTGTAGCATCATTAGGATATGCACCGTTTCCAGAGGAAGTATATCACTGGAGCAGAGCTTTAAGGGCTTATAACCTCACCCCACTACCATTGCCTTTTCCATAGTTTCTCTGTGTGGTTGAGATGTGATCCTTCAAGCCTTTCCCCTGCCAAAATGGTATCTTATCCCTCTGGAACAGCCCCTTCATAGGGTTCCTCTTGATATGCAGTCCCCACATTTGCCTTTCATACGAAAAATTTTTTAAAGAAAATTATCCCTTAAAAATTTATACCTAATACTCTATGCTATTGTATAGTGTGCTTGAAGGATATTCATTAATTTCATTCTAGTGGATAACTATTTTGCACACACACATATACATATTACATACACACATATATACACAAGAAAGTAATAGAGTTGCTTTGGGGAATCCAACTTTCAGAACAACAAGTACTGAGTTAAAGCAATCACTATAAGGTGACTCTCCATCCTTACTGTACATTAGAATCATCTGGAGAACTTTTCCAAAGTACTGATTTTCCCCCAGGCACATCACCAGAGATTCTTCTTTAATTGGGCCAGGGGAAGAACCAAGTGTTTAAATACAAGATCCTCAAATGATTCCTGCTGTCTGGTTGAGTAACATTGCTATAAACAGATAAAATAGCTTAAAGGCTTCAGGACCAAAGAATGTACCTTTCAGAGGAGGGGTAAAAGTGGCTATATAAGGAGTTTTTTGGAGAAAACACACGTTTGAGCCCTTTTCTGATCATTCTTTTAAAATTTCCATTCCTCATTTTTACCCTCTAATTTTTGTATTTTATTTTGTTCTGTTTCTATCCTCCAGTTTTCTATCTAGAGTATAGATACCATAGGAATGGATTTCATTTAAGTTATATCCTCAAATGTCAAAACACATAGGAATCATCCAGGATCTTGTTAAAATGGAGATTCTGACTTTGTATAGCATACATTTTTAATTTATATGTACTTTCCCATAAATGACAATGCTATTGGAATATGGCTCTCACCTTGAGTAGCAAAGCTACCTTAATGTTCAATTCCTTATTTTTGTTCATATGTATACATAGTACATGCATGCAGATGCCCATGAAGGCCAGAAAACAGCAACAGATCACCGGGAATTAGGTTAAAAGTGGTCATGACATTCAACCACCTGAACATGGAGTTATAAAAGTTGTAATGCACCTGATGTTGGTGCTGGAAATTGATCTGGGGTCTTCAGAAAGGACAGAACATACTCTTAAATCCTGAGACATTTCTCCAGTCCCTAAATTTGCCTTTAATGAAAAAATTTTATAAGAAAATTATCCTTTAAAAATTTAAACTTAATGTTCTATGTTATTGTTTAGTGTGCATGTGGATAACTATTTCACACCCCCCCACACACACACACTCACACAGACACACACACACACACAAACACACATACCATATATTTAACATGTTCATTATTTGCACTACCATTCATGTCTTACCTTTAGGCTCTATGTTCTGCAATGCATTAGACATTTTTGAATTAGGAAAATTTTAACTTGGTGAACAGGAGAGTGTTGTTATTTTAACATGTGTGTTTTATCAACACATGGAAAGATGTAAAATCAGTCTCTATTGATTTAATTTTTGTTATTGTTTTGAATAAACACTGCCTAGATTAAAAATTTTATGTACATTTATTAAATTGGCAGTATTTCCAGTGTTAACTGTCTATCTTGAAATGATGGATGGCATGCTGGGAAATCATTAGTTTACATCATTAGAAACAATAGGGTGTTGTATAATAAACCATCATTGCACTACGCACAACATGATTTTCTCTGAAAAGAACAATCTTAAAATAATCATATTTTATGGACATACATGATTTATCATTTCTTAGGAATAAAATCTGAGAAAAATTATTATTGTACCTTTAACAATTCATCATTTTGAAATAACTATAAATATTATGATAAAGATGATAAACGTTAATGGAACACTAGCCAAAAGCTAATATCTCCTGGTAAGTAGCATTATGGAACTGTAGTACAGCAAAGATGGTTTTGGATAAAGCAAATGGTAAAATTTCTTTCATGCTATAGGATATACCAAATACATTGTCATTATTATACTGTAGGCACACAATGTTTCAAATGATTATTTCTAAAGAGGACCCAGTAAAACAGTGAATTTGTATTCATTTGGGGCTGATACTGATCTCATATACATGTATGTCACATTAATATATTATCTATCATCACTATGATAATATAAATCTCATATAATTAAAATAGTTAATGAATAATAAATCAATATTAATAATAAAACATAATTAATGTATATATAGAAATATAATTTAATGTATTTAATGTATATAATATATATGTGTATGTATATATATATGTATATATATTCTGATACATGTGGCATGAGAAGGAGAAAGTATTGGGGCAAAAGAGATACTTGTATTTTTCAAGACACTGTTATGACTTACGATTAATTAAACAGGAGTAAAATGTTCAGTTGTGGAGCTGGAATTAACCTTAGTGATTTGCTGTATGAGAACCAAGAGAAGAGAGCCAGGCCCCTCTGCCCTACTGAGTATTCAATCCGTGTGTGTGTGTGTGTGTGTGTGTGTGTGTGTGTGTGTGTGTGTATGTGTTGTATTTAGAAGAGGGCAGGTCTTGTTGCATGGAAGAGTTTAGAAGGTTTAGAAGAAGGAAATGATGTGACTTTACTATAGTTTCAAATAGTAAAAGATTACTTTGTTTTAATAAAAGAGACAACTAAAATAAAAAACACCAATGACAATTTATGCTGGAGAGAATATGGAGAAAGGGGAACATTCCTCCACTGCTGGTGGGACTGCCAACTCGTACAGCCACTTGGAAAATCACTATGGAGATTCCTCAGGAAAATGGAACCACTCAACCTCAAGATCCAGCAATTCCACTCTTAGGCATATATCCAAAATAGCACATTCATACAAGTACATCTGTTCAATGATGTTCACAGCAGCATTATTTGTAATAGCCAGATCCTGGAAGCAACCTAGATGCCCCTCAACTGAAGAATGGATAGAGAAAATGAGATACATTTATGTAATGGAGTACTACTCAGCGGGGGTAAAAAAATGGAATCTTGATATTCACAGGCAAATGGATGGAACTAGAAGAAACTATCCTGAGCAAGGTAACCCATTCACAAAAAGACAAGCATGGTATGTACTCCCTCATACATGGATTTTAGACATACAGCAAAGGATTACCAGCCTACAATCCATACCACCAGAGAAGGTAGGAAACAAGGACTCTAAGAGAGACATAAATGGTCCCTATTAGAAGGGGAAAGGGATAAGATCTGCTGAGCAAATTAAGAGCAGTGGGGAGGGGAGAGGGGTCGAGGAGAATGAGAAAGGGAGAAGAAGAGGGGTGAAGAAGATATAGGTAGCAGGAAGGTTGAATTGGGGAGAAGAATAGAGGACAGCAAGATAAGAATACTATAATAAAGGGAGCCATTGTAGGTTTAAAGAGAAATCAGGCACTAGGGAAACCTCTGGAGATCTACAAGGATGACACCAACTAATGATTTAAGCAACAGGAGAGAGTCTATCTTAAATGCTCTCCCCTGATAATGAGATTGATGACTAACCTATATGCCGTCCTATAGCCTTCATCCAGCAGCTGGTGGAGGTAAAAGCAGGCACCTACAGCTAAACACTGCACTGAACTGGAATCCAGTTGCTGAGAGGGAAGAGTTATGAGCAAGTGGGTCAAAACCATGCTAGTGAAACCCACAGAAACATGACCTGAACATGGGGGAGCTCTTGGACCCCAGACTGATAGCTGGGAAATCAGTGTGGGACTGATCCAGATCCCATGAACATGGGTGTCAGTGAGGAGGCCTTGGGAATTTATGGGGCCTCTTGTAGTAGATCAGTACTTGTCCCTACATAGAAATGGACTTTGGGAGCCCACTCCACATAGAGGAATACTCCCTGAACCCAGACACACAGAGATGGGCCTGGTCCCTATCCCAAAGGAGTTGACAGACTCTGAAGACTCACTATTGAAGGCCTCACCCTCCTTGGGAAGCAGAAAGAGTATAAGATAGGAAGGGTGTTTGTGGGTGGGCAGGAAAGGGAACTTTGATTGACATGTAAAACAATCTTGTTTCTTATTTAAATAAATATGGAGAAAAAAAGAGAATACACATTTACTTACTTAGGATCCTATGCAGGGCATCTTATATCCTGGTATGAGGACACATAACTACTATCTGATTCCGCAATTCTACAATTCTAGAATGTTCCCTGCTGAACTGAAGCATCAACTACCATATTAGCATAGAGATAGGGCAATAAGTTTGACAAATATTTCAAAATCAATGTTAAGTCTTTTACTGATACATTTCTGTTTGGGAGCTCTTGAACTTCTACTCTTCAAAACAACTGTCTCATCACTATTAACACTGTCTCTACTTATTTTCCCTTTCTGATGGCCTCTCTGGCATCATATATGGTATGCCCCTCAAGTACCTTATTATAATGTGCTTGCAACCTTTCAACTAATGTTTTTTTTTTCCATTGGCCTGTGAATTTCTTCTGATAAAGGGATATGTTATTCATTTCTGTATTCTCTCTGTCTTCCCAGGACATAGCATAAGGTAGATGACAACAAAGAGGAAAAAAGACATTTGAAATAAACATCCAAAGGAAAATGATAATTATTTGTACATAACTTTATGAAGGGTATCAGCAAGGAGAGGTACAATATAAGCCAATAGTATGAATATATATCTATACATGTATAAAAATGTCACAACCAACCAGGCATTTTATATGATTAATATATGCTAAGGAAATGTAAGTGCCATTTAATTTAAATATATTTTCACAGTATTCTCCCAACAACAGCTCAGCTTATTTTCACTTAGGTGTTGTGGGTATTTAGTCATTTTAGAACACTACCAATGGTATTTTATAACTGCTAAAATAAAGCAATTAGGCTCTCTCTGAAAGCATTCATTTTTCCTCTTTACTTTCATTAGCCCCATTCATGCCAGGTATTACTTTACAATGAATTCTCCCAATGACTATCAACATCATGGGCAAACACTATTTTCTGGCATATGGAAGAGCTGGCATGTTCCACCATTTATTTCATTCTTTTATAGCAGACAAGACTGCTACAGCAGAATTTCCAACAACCTTTGGTTCTGAGTGGTCATATGAAGGTAGGACTTCTGCCACTCCCAGTCTTATTGGGAGAAGAGGACACAAATAATCCTTTAATTTAGCAAAAAATTAGAAATTTGATATAATTTTGTATAGCTGAAATATTTTCTCCAACTTCCAAAATACAGATGCATGGAATATTATATGTTATATATTGTCTGGTATTTCAATTGTTTCCATTGTTTGCTTATATAAACAATACTATGATGACTATTGTATGCATGTCTTTCAGAAAATTATGATATTTTCGTTAAGGAAAAAAATCATAGATATTAAATTAAAGAATTTTAAAGTTTTGTAACGTACAGATTTTCTCTCCAGGAAGGTAGCATCAATTAGACACACGAAACTGTTGGGGAATATTATCTTAAAGTGTGACTTTTGCTTATGATGCATTTGTTTAACTCTGTGAGGTTGTGTTATTGTGGCTGTCTAAATCACTTGGTGGTCCCAATGAAGAGCTGAATGGCCAATACCTAGTCAAGAGCAAGGATAGGTGGGGCTGGGAGACAGAGAGTATAAACAGAAGGAGAAATAAGAAGGCAGAGCAACAAGAGAAGATGGAGAGGAGAACATCAGGGGCCTGCCACCCAGCCATCACAACAGCCAAAGAGTAAGAAGGGAAGTAAGATATACAGAAGAAAGAAAAATCCCAGAGGGAAAAGGTAGACAGATCAAGTTAAGCAAAACTTGCTAGCAATAAGCCAAGATAAGGCTAGGCACTCATAAATAAGAATAAGCTTCTGTGAGTGATTTATTTCGGAGCTGGGTGGAGGGATACACCAAACGTAAGAGCAAAGCAAAAACATCATTCAAAATTCAATACCACGCAGACACACACGTGCACACACAGAGACAAACACCACAGTCTTTGATATAATCGTGGAACTATGAAACTACTTACGAATCTGGTATGTAACACTACATTGGCTTCAAATACATTTTATTATAGTAAAAAGTTTTAATACCGACATCGATATTAACATCATTTCTTAATGAATCACAGTTTCATGATCTGAACATAGCTAAATATATGCATACTTGGTACCATAAATTTTGGAAACACTTCAGTGATTAATCTGTCATCATAAATGTTATCTCAATGAATTTTGTGAGGGCTACAGTAAGAGAAATGACATATTACCACACACACACACACACACACACACACACACACACACACACACAATTTTGCTATTTCTATACATTTCTATACTGTGAGAAAACAATAACACTTGATATATGATTTTCCTTAAATACAGTACCCTATTTGGAGAGCTGATTACTGTAGCCTCTACTCATGAAAACTAGTTATTTCTGATTCTCTACCTGATCCCAAACAAATTACTGAAGGAATAGCATGCTTAGAATTGGTGAGGTAAAGAGTGGATATATTCCATTAAAATAGGAGATCTTATTTTGTGGATGCCTACACAGACAGCTGGCCTGATGTAGTGGGAGCTCACTAACTCCAAACAGAGAGCAGGGGAATCTGCATGGGAATGAACTGGCCCTCTGAATGTATGTGACAGTTGTGTGGCTTGGGTGATCTGTGAGGCCACTGACAATGGAACAAAGATTCATCCCTAATACTTGAAATGTTTTCTGGAGCCCATTCTCTTTGGAGTGATTGATGTCTTACTTAGTTAAGATATTGGGGGAGGGGCTTGGTCCTGTCTCAAAGAGATTTGCCAGACTTCATTGACTCCCCATGGGAAGCCTTAATCTCTCTGAGGAGTGAAAAAAGAAATTGGGGGAGGAAAGTGGGGAGAGTGGGGGGGAGAGTGGGAACTGGAATTGGTATGTGAAATGAAAAAAAAAGATTGTTTTGAAATAAAAAATATAAAAAAATAAATAGGAGATCTTGATGAAACTATATTCTAAATGTCTAGTTACATATAAATTATTCCACAAGTGCGTGAAAATAAATGAAGAATGAAGTAAAGGTAAAATAAGGCGGGTTAAAAGTAACATAATATACATTTAGAAAAATAATGAACAGAAGCATCAACCTATTAAATGTTCTTTTTTTTTGGTTTCTCGAGACAAGTTTTCTCTGCGGCTTTGGAGGCTGCCCTGGAACTAGCTCTGGTAGACCAGGCTGGTCTCGAACTCACAGAGATCCACCTGCCTCTGATTCCCGAGTGTTAGGATTAAAGGTGAGCACCACCAATGCCCGGCTAAACGTCCTTCTTCTAAACTGAATGCAAAGTAAAGAAATAGATGAAAGAAATAGGTACTGTAAGGTTTCAAGACCTGGGCGTTTAGTCTCTAACAAATGCCTTGATCACTTTAAATATCTAGTTATTATTTTTATTCAATATAATAAATTTGACTGAGAATCATTCATTTAACAGTTATTAAGCATCTTTATGCAAGTTTGGATGATGGAGGATGTCACAAACCCACTGGGAAAGAACAGTTCAGCAGGAGAGACATATGTGAAGTCAGATGGAATTTTTGATAGAGATGTATTAAAGATTATGTCAGAAAAGGCAAGGGAGCAGAGAAGCATTCTCACTGAGGCATTAGAGGAAGTTTCCAATGATGAATAAGATATCAATGTGAAGAGGAAGATAAAAATTATATTTTTAGATTTATAAAATGCTAAACATAAACACTTGAAAATAAAACACATGAAAATTTACACACTGCTTCTTGAGGAGGTAGCAGTGCTCAGTGTCTATGAGCTGAATGTGCATACTAGCTATGTTACTAACAGTTTGACTCTATAATTTGTCAAAATTAATTGGTTCAAAAGAATTAAAGAGATTTAGTAGGTTAAAGTCAAGTTAACTTAACTTTTTATCAAGAAGACAACCTGGCCGTAATAACACATGCCCTTAATTCTAGCACTCAGGAGTTTGAGGCATGGGTTTTCTGATATGAGGCCAGCCTGTTCTACAGAGCAAGTTCCAGGACAGCCAGGGATATATAGAGAAACCCTGCCTTGAATAAAAAATGAAAGAAGACAAAAACAACAAAAAGAAGAAAGGAAAAAGAAAGAGAAGATAAATAGTCATTTGAAGTTGTAGAAACAGAATGTTTAAAAATAATATTTTAAAAATAATTTTTAGGGAGCTGGAGAGATGGCTCAGAGGTTAAGACCACTGACTGCTCTACCTGAGGTCCTGAGTTCAATTCCACATGGTGGCTCACAACCATCTGTAATGAGATCTGCTGCCCTCTTCTGGTGTGTAGATATACATGGAAGCAGAATGTTGTATACATAATAAATAAATAAAATTAAAAAAAAATAATTTTAAGGTCCTTAAACATGGGAAGGGAAGAATTTCACAAGTAAGCCCTCCTGGTACCTCTGGCTTCTAGCAGTTGGGCACTAATATGGTGAGTGAGTTTAGGTGGTGAATTGGGAGAGAGAGAGAGAGAGAGAGAGAGAGAGAGAGACAGAGACAGAGACAGAGACAGAGAGACAGAGACAAAATAATGTAATAATGTGTTGGGAAAATCAGCATATCTGAAGAGGCAAGGACAGTAAGGAACAGGCTGAGGTTGGGGTTTGCTTGCCACTCAGGACCATGGGAATGTCTGGGCCTGGGCTCCTACCAAAGGCTATGACTTGGTCCCTAGGCCTGATGCAGCTAGAAGGGTCTCTGTTGATGCATGTGGCTCCTGTTATCACTGAGGGCCCTGTGGTTGCCAAGAGTCTGGGTCACTACCTGTGACCCAGTTGATGTCCATAGGGGCAATACCTATCCAGGATTACTGTGCTGCCACCCAAGAGCATGGTGACATCTGCCCCAGACTGCAGCTAGAGGCCATGTCTGGGTCTGTAGCTCGGCTACAGCTGAGCTCTGAGTTGACATCTATGGCTTCTGTTGCCACAGAGGGTTGTACAGAGGTCCACAGGCCACGCTTACACTGGGACCATACAAACTTAGGTGGCTGTTGTGCCCCGTGTGGCTATGGTGTCAGTAGATCCTAAACTGCAGCTGTGGGACAATCTGGCTCCATAGTCCTATTGCAGGCAGGGTCTGGGTCCAGATCTGGGGTTCCTGTTACCAGCGAAGCCTGAACAGATACCCTGGATCCAGGCTGCTATCTGGGGACACTGTTGGCTTTTTGGGGTCCACATTGACACTTGGGGCATGCTTATCTGGGAGATTTGCCATGCTAACTAGGGCCATGATAACATCTCTGCTGGGCTGTTACCAAGGACCTTCCTTGCCTGTGGTTCTATCACAACCTAAGTCTGTGCTGATTTCTGTGGCCTATGTTGCACCAAAGGCCGTCTTCTTGTCTAATGTCTGTGTGGCTGCCAGGCCCATGCAGATTAGAGTATTGTGTGCTGCGTCCTAAGGACAAGAAATTGTATGAGCCTGAGCTGTGGCTGGGGCTATGTCTGGATCTGTGGACCAGCCATAGACAGGACCTATGCTGATGTCCAAGGCTCCTGTTGCCATAGAAAGGAGTTCAGATGTCCATGTCCGGGATCTGGGCGCAGCCTGGTGCCATGTGGGGGTTCGAGGGGCATGCTCCCATTGTGTGCATGCAAATGTAAATAGGCTGCATTGCCAACTAGGACCATGATGACATCTGAGCCTGAGCAACTGATAAGGACCATGTTTGAGTCCATGGACCAATCACAACTGGGGTCTGGATTGATTTCCACGGTCTGTAGCATCATTAAGGGCCACACAGACATCATGGGCCTGGGCCACCTCCTAGGGGCAGGTGTTGAGCCTCTGCCAGGGCCATGCAGATATGTGTAGCCTGCACTGCCACCAAGGGTCATGGTGTTGTCCAGGCCTGGGTTGCTTCCAGGGACCATGTCTGGGTTCATGGCCATGTGGCAGCAGTGGTCTCTGTTGATGTCTGTGGATCCTGTTACCACCAAAAGCAGTGAGGCTAGGGCTACACAGATTTGGTCCTGCTGCTCACAGGCTAAGGCTCTAGAGAGAACTGGCCCTGCCCCTTAAAAAGTGCTGCACTCTGGAGAGTGGTTCCTGCAATTCCCCATGGCGGCACAATTGAACTGTCCCTGCTGGCAAGGTGTATGTGAGCAAGCTTTGAAGATGAGAGAGTGAGAGAGCTAAGCTCTGGTCTGTCACATGGTCACATGTGCGAGGAAGAGATACCCTCCTTGCCCTAGCCCTGGCAGAAAAGCTATTTCCGGGTCATGAGAGTGGGAGAAATGATCCTGCCCCTCAGTGGCTTCAGCACTTGGGAGAGTGGGCCTTGAACCTATCCGGGGCAGCATAATGGAGCTGCCACCATTGATAGAGACACAGGTGATATAGCTGTGCAAATGAGTGTGGGAATCTGGTCCTACCCTTCACCTGCCATAAGATAGAGTTGATGATGAAGTTATGACTCCCTCTGCCCCTGGCTGTCTATGGCAGAAGGGAGAGCTTTTCCTGTGGTCATGAGAGTGGAAGAATCGTCATTGCCCCCAAGAGGCATTAGCACTCAGGAGATGAGGCCCTGAACTTTGCCTGGGCAACACAGTGAAGCTGACCCTGTTGGCAGGGACAAGGTGAGTGGTCCCAGGGTGCATGACAGAAGAAGGATTGACCCTGTCCCCTTCAACTTCCATGTGGTAGCGTGAGTGAGGAAAAATGCCCTCCCTCCCCTCACCTCTTGCCTACAGCAGCAGGTGAGAAGGGCACAAGAGGAGAAGTACTGGTCCTGCCCCTCACCAGCTGCAACACACAGGAGAGCAGGCCCTGCAACTTTACTGGGCAGAACACTGAGCTGACCTTCTTGGTGGAGACACAAGTGACCACCTCTGTGGATGTGAGAGCCAGAGTGCTGACCTAGCCTCATGTGCCATGGGATGGGAAGGGTAAAGGAAATATTCCCCCCACCCCTTGCCACATGTGACAGGTGAGACACTCAATCTTGGAGTCATGAGAATGGAAGCTGTACCACTCACAAAATGCAACAATCTGGAGAGTGGACCCAGTACTGTAGGGAGACATGGTAACCACACCTGTCAGGGCATGGCCAAGGGAAAGTCAGGAAGGATAGGTTCTTAAGGTGCTGCAGACACATGGGGGCCCCTTTTCTCTGCCCTCCCTGCCTTGCTGCCTCTGGGCATGCTCTGGCTTGTGCTTGGCTGGTATTTATCTGCATAAAGGTAGTTTGAATCTACAAGCCTTCTCCATCTCTACCAATGTACCTTTCCTGGCCAAAACAGTAGAGTTGTTCACGGTGTTGTGCATGTGGGTGAACTGGCCCCAAGGGTATGAGAGCAGGAGAACTGCCCCCTTTCTTTGCTGTCTGCTACATTAAGTGAAATAGCCAGGGCAGTGCTGGAGAGCTTGCCCAGATGGTGACAATGAGGGGAAGCTGGCAGGCCAACTAACTCAGCTACAATCCAGGCCCAGAGACAGGACTATGAGTTAGCTCACCACAATGTTCCCACTCATTTGTGAATTGCTGGAGCATGTGTAGGGGCCAGACCTACAGATCCAAACAGCATATCCATGCCACAGGACAATAGGAGAGAGCCCCATATAGCAGAAATTGGAATCAACCTGAAAATTTGATATCTTTACACCATCCAGTATTACTCAGCCATTAAGGAAAATGAATCCATGAAATTCACAGATAAATGGATGGAACTTAAAAAAGTCAAATTGCTCCCCTCTTTCTTTCCCTCTCTCTGTCTTTTCCTCTCTCCCTCTCTCTTTCCCTCTTTCCTATTTTGTCTGTCAGGCTGCTCCTGTGCCCAGAGGCTGATCTCCCCCTCCACTTTCCTCTTTTTATGATTACTTTCCCTAAAATACATAAATAAATAAATAAATAAATAAATAAAGTCATCCAGAATGAGGTATTCCAGAAAGATAATTGTGTCATGTATTTGCTTATGTATGGACAATACATGTTAAGTCAATGACAACTAAGCTACCATCTGCAAACTCACAAAGATAAGTTATAGAGTAAGTTTATAGTAGGGGAAAGATGTTGGTAGGAAAGCGCAATAGAACAGATAGTTGTGGATGAAGGGTTGGGAGGCTAGAATGAGAAGATCAAGTGGAGAGTGGGAGGAAGAGGGGGATGTTGGAGGGAATATGGAGAGTGGCAGCTAAAAATAAGGGCCATTTGAAGGCTAGTATAGAAATCTAATATTGTAAAAGCTTACTAATATATATGAAGGAAATCTAAATTAAATTGCCAAATGATGTGGGAGATTGATCACCAAATGGACATCCCTTGTCACCCAAGGAGGCTTCCAGTACTAGCAATGGGGTATATCTAATTGCTTTGTTGGCCAAAGCCTTCCCCTGGTTACCTGTCAACAACCCAGGACAATAATTAAGGTTGCTCCCCATCAACTGGTGGCAAGGCCACAATGCTAAAGACAACACATATACAATTCATTACACATGGAAAACCTGAGCTCGTGCCTATATAAAGCCTTCACTCCTATGTACTTTGGTAACAGAAGGTGCTCTGCAACCTGCCAAAGTAGAAACATAAACACCAACCAGCCACAACTCCTTTACCTTCAATGTTGTCCTGCCTTCACTATATGGTAGAGCAATGGTGGCACAAAGCTTGTGTAAGTAACCAAACAATATCTGATTTAAACGAAGCCTCACTCCACAAGTTGAAATCCATATCTGATACTGCTTGACTGGCCAGGAAACTGCAACTATATAGCTCAAGAACCTAGGGAAAAACCAAATACTACTTTTCATAAACAAGCAAATATTAAAACTACGTAAATTAAAAAAGAATGTAGCAATAAATGACTCCTTAAGACATTCTGCTATACTCATAGATCATTGCCTTATTCAGGCATTATCAGAGAATCTTCCTTCAGCAGCAGATGGGAACAACTACAGAGACTCACTGCCAGCTAATATGGAGAGAGTGAGAGACCGTGGGTTACTCAGGTCTGAACAAGATGTCTCCATCAAATCCCTTCCCAAGGCTCATGAGCCCTGGGGAAGGGTTGGTGGAAAAAGTGTCCTTTGCATAAGCATTAAGGCTTCAAGTTTAGTGATTTTTATGGCCTTAGTTGTGGGCAAAGAGTGTGTCTCTGTTTCTTGTGCTTTCTCTTGGGCTCTTTCCCTTCTGTTTGTTTTGTCCAATACCAATGTCTCATTTTATCTTATTTCATTACTAATACATAAAAGCTATTATTTATATGTTATGTAAATATGTATATACTATAAATCCTCACAAAAATACCCATATGTGCTTTATAGAAATCATATACTATAAGGCATGTAAGTTATTAAATCATTTATATAATACATATTATGATATAACATAATTTTTATATATGTACTCTAGCCCTTGGAAACACATTTAAATTATATCTAACGTGTTTTAAAACTAATTTTTATCTCTTTAATTATTGTTGCCCTGTTTTCTACATTCTGTCAGTATGCTTTTATGACTTGAGTCAAAAAAATGCCATTAGCAATTTACATGATTTGCTTGTAAAACTTTCCAGGGGAATTATTTACCGTATTCTGTCCAAAAAAAAAAGAAGAAGACGACCCTTCAGAATCTACTACTAGATTCCCGTCCTTTGACCTTAGGCAGCAGAGACCAATGTAAAAACTGGCTGATAGCATTAATAGGATAGGAGAAATATGAATGAATGATGTTAAACTGAGGGTATATCGCAGTAATAAAGTACCTGCTTAGCATGCAAAGTACTAAATTAAGTACCAAGCTTTAAAAGGAACAGCAATGGAAAAAACAAAATCCCAAATAAAGACTGCCTTATTGCATACTTTGTAGTTCAGAAAGATTCCTGTGGCTCTCCCAGTATTTTAGACCTCAGGATCTGGGAACTTTAATTTTTTTTTTCAAACAAGGAGAGAGAAATAAGTCAAACAATAGCTCTTAGCTATTTTCCCAGACAGTTGTGTTCTTTAAGACCAGCAAATCAATACATGGGGTAGGATGTGATTCTTGCTTTTGAAACAAAGTAAGCAGCTTATATCAGGAAATCATTCTCCTCATCATTTAGCTGACTACCACAGTACTTGAAGGTCCTGAGTAGGTGGGGATACATAGCTCTTCCTGTGAATCCAGGACAATCAATCTTTAATCTTTCTGCAGACTGTGGTCCTCACTAGTGAGGAGAGAATTGGTTTTCTTAAGGAGACCATGGGTCACATTGAGAGCTGTTCATTGTGGGGAAGAGATCTTGAGCCCCACCAAATGAGATTGTTAGACTTTGTACTTCTTTAAGAAACTCCTTGCTCCTGAATATTGTAGATGAGAAACTTCAGCCTTTTTAAGAGGTACAAGGCCACCCCTGAGAGGAAGTTTGCCTTGTTAAGTGGAAAACGGGTTTCTGAGGGTGTAGGTATTGACTTTGTTTGTAAGTCTCCTATGTATTTTTCAAACGGTTGTTCAATTTTACCTTTTTTATTGCCTTATTATATGAATTCCCATTTGTCCTTGAAAGCAGAGTTCTCTATTTTTATATAACCCCATGTCTAACTTCCCTAGTAATATTGTTTGACACTGTCTCCTTATACTTTGTAGAATTCTCATACCACCAAATGTTAAACTATTCACTAAGTCAGGATTTGAGAGTAAAAACCTGTACTTTCCAAATCTTAATGTTTTCCATCAAATGTTTTTAGTTTTGCTCTGGGGTGGCAGACCATTTATAAATGGAGGCAGAATACAGATAGGTCGAGGAAAAATGGAGGGTTCCAAGTTTGATCCTCGAGCTATATAGAGAAACATCGCCTAAGGAAAACAAAAACAAATAACAGGAAACAACCCTCCCCCCAAAAAGAAAACAAACAAACAAACAAACAACAAAGTGGCCATGTTGCTACGTAGGTTTAGTACTATGATGCATACATTGATATGTTTAGTTGACAGGATGTAAGAATTCCAAGTTCAATCCTAGCCTGCACTAAAGAGAACCCTAATCTTGCTACAAAAATAAAAAGGTAAGGTTGCATAGTGCCAGACAGGTTGGTGGTGTTTACACATATATAATTCGATCTCTCTGAGGGGAAGGGAGCAAATGTCTAAGGATGGCCAGTTTAAGCACAGCCTGGGATGTATAGAGTGATTTTCCTTGAAAAGAATCGTGTGGTGGCTAAGTGGGCACTGTGTTGGCCCAGGACTGTAATCGCAGCACAGGGAAATGGAAATATGCAGAGGGAACAAATCTCTCTAGATTTGAATACACATCTAATCTGGCCTAGACAGAGAAACGTTGCCTCAAGAAAAAAAAAGATGCAAACCCGTGCTGAAAGGGGGGGGGCAGCATGGTGACATAAGAGTATTAACACAGCACTGATTGGTGCAGACAGAGAGCACAAGAGTACAAGTATCTGGAGACTCAGCCTCACTTAGGATGTATATATAGAGCTGCTGATGAGGCAGAGAAGTCTCTCTTGAGGTAGCAGGACAATAGGTTGCATGACACGTGCTTGTTCCTGTGACGCCAGCCAAGGGAAGCAGAGGCCTGAGGGTACGAGAATTGTGAGTTTTATCTTTTGTTGACTTGTATAGAGAGTCCCTGTCTGGAAAATAATTAATTACCAGAGAAAAAAAGTGGGCACAGTGAGGTGGTGGGCATCTGTGTTGGGGACAGGGTTTTAACGGCTACTTTCAGGGGTAGAGAGCTAACAAGGGTACACAGCTCACAACGTTTAGTTTGGCTTTTCTGGGTAATATAGAGAAATACTTTTTTTCTTCATAGAAACCTTGCAGTGGCACAGTGGCGTGGCTGGCAGTACATTCGGGGTCACAATCTTGTAAGCTTGGTTTTGGGAACTGGAGATGAGCAGGCATGAGATTCCCCAGTTTGACTGTCCCAAAATAGAGGGATGGGGAAGTGTTACATTTTCTAGATTCCTAGTATATTTGTTTGGGGAAAACATTTTATAATTCAAGGAGAAGAGTTTTCATTCCCTTAATCATGATCCTACAGAGGCACCTTGATTTACTTTGAGATTTTCTGTGAGGTACCTGGTAAAAGACTAAGACCTCTGTGGCAGGAGACATTATCTAAAAGTATTAGCTGTCCATGTGCTACTCATTTTTGTACCTGTGAGCAGAGACTGTCTGAAAAGCATAGGCTCTGGAGTCTGGAAACACCCCATTCTTATCAGCTGGCCTGACCCTCTTCAAGCTGAATGTACCCTCTGCTCTTGCCGACTCCTGTCCAAAGTCCCATTCACCCCTGAACTCTCTGGGCCTGATCCTGCTTGAAGTGGACCAGCCCAGCCAGGGAGGAGCTCCCTGAGTCTGGAAAAACCTCACTCTTTGTTCCCACTCTGTCAGCCTGATCCCTACCAAGGCCTAATCCCTACCGAGTGAGGAGACCATCCAGAGCTTCAGACATTGAAGTCCTGGCCCACACACACCACCGGGTCACAAGAATAGCTAGAGAGACCCCACATGTACCCACTGGAAGAAGAGATGGGAAGAAGACAGAACAAGAACACACTCAACAACAGAAAGACCAATATGACACGACCAGAATCTAGGGACTCCAAACCAGCAAGATCTGAAAAGCCCAGCACAATGGATGAAGAAGAGATGGACCTCAAAAATTATCTCAAGAAGATGATGGAGACTTTAAAGAGGAAATAAGAAAA
The DNA here is from genome assembly GCF_003668045.3 of Cricetulus griseus. Classification (NCBI taxonomy): domain Eukaryota; kingdom Metazoa; phylum Chordata; class Mammalia; order Rodentia; family Cricetidae; genus Cricetulus; species Cricetulus griseus. Next base: position 37,602 of record NW_023276830.1, read on the forward strand.
TCACTTAAAGAAATAGAAGAAAAAAACAAGCAAAAATTACATGAAATGAAGGAAAAGACAAATCAAAAATTCAAGAAATAAACAAATCTCTTAAAGAATCTAAAGAAAGCCAAGAAAAAAAAACAACCAAACAAGTGAAGGAAGCACTTGAAACAGTTCAAGGCATGAAAGATGAAATAGACACAATAAAGAAAACACAGAATGTAGTGATGCTGGAAATAGAAAGGCTGGATAAACGATCAGGAGTTGAAACTGCTCTTATTCTAGCATTTTTCATTCCTCCTACTGGCTTGTCTTACTAATCAGAGTTCAAAAATTTATATTTTGAATCTCCTCAATCTAAACAGTTATCATTACCTTACTTACCTATGTAACTCTTGTATTTATCTCTACCTCCCTTGTCATTCCTACCAACTCTTTCAAAATACCATGACTGCCATTGAAAGATTTTAGTTTGCTGAGAGAAAAAGTTTCCCACAGACAAGGAAATTGGCCCCAACCTGGGGGCAGACAAACAATCCTTTTTGGTTAATACCTGGCCAACACACAATCGGGGACTTTGCAGAGCACATTCTGTGGTTTTTCCTTTTTAGAAAAGTTCGTCACACTTGGGTGACCACTCTAACATGAGGTCATACTTTGTAATCAATCACTTTGTGCCCATTGCCTGTATGCTGATCTGCATTTTTTCCTATAAAAGGAGCTTACACTCCATGCTTGGGTGTACAGCTTTCCCGACATTGCTAACACCCGAATGTGCATTTGTTCAATAAACCCTCTTGTTTTCCAACTCTCAGTCTGGTTTCTGAGTCTCGGGGGCTCCTTGGGACCCTGTGTCCATTAGGTGTCTGGGGTCTTTCATTTGGGAAGCCAGCCAAGAGATCAGAGGAAACCCCAGCCTCATTACCGAGACTCAGAGGAGGTAAGTCCAGCAGGCTTATTTTGGTTTATGTTTTCTGTTTGTCTATTTGGAAGCCCTGTATAGACTATGCAGTCTTTGTAGAGACTCATGAGGTAGACTGATGAGTTGCTCCCCTGGGAGTCTGACCCTGGAGGTCACTCCATGGGGAGTGTGGGTGGGCCAGGGCAAGCAGGCAACCCTTGTGTCTGAGAGCAGATGATGCAAGTTTTTGCTCCCATTTGAGTTTGTGGTTTCGGTTTGGCACTGATTTGCAGCCGTGTGGCCTTTGTTGTTTAGCCTGACTGTCTGTCTCAATGTTTGTCTGCTTGTCTCTTTTTGTTTTTCACCATCTGACCACCATGGGACAACAACTAAAGACCCCTTTAAGTTTGACTCTAGACCACTGGGGAGATGTTTGGGACTGAGCCAACAACTAGTCGCTGGACCTCATGAAAAAATAAAATAAAATAAAGAACAAACTTTCTGCAGTTCCAAATGGGCAACATGTAATGTTGGCTGGACTCCAGACGGTTCTTTTAATCTTAAGATTATTTTACAGGAGCTGGGCATTGGTGGTGCACGCCTTTAATCCCAGCACTCGGGAGGCAGAGGTAGGCGGATCTCTGTGAGTTCAAGACCAGACTGGTCTACAAGAGCTAGTTTCAGGACAGCCTCCAAAGCCACAGAGAAACCCTATCTGGAAAAACCAAAAAAAAAAGATTATTTTACAGGTAAAAGAAAAAAATGTCAGATTCCAGACCCCACGGAAACCCTGACCAGGTTTCTCTAAGATGGGGATGTCTAAGAGAATCAAAAAAAAAAAAGAACAAAAAGTTAAAGAGGGTCAAAAGAATGTCATAAAAATATCAGAGAAAAATGTAAACTGTTTTCTAAGGGCTCTCATATCTATTTATAATAATAATACGGGTTAAAAATTTTGACCACACAAGGTTAATTCGGTTTAATAATTTTATATATGTCCTCACCTTCAAAAAAACTTATGTATACTTGATAAAAGGTTCTATCTGTGTTTTTTGGTATAAATGTAAATTTTATTAGAAGCCAAAAGCCAAAACAAAAATGGTTCAAATATTTTTGCTGTCTAATGCTAACATCAGCCAGTCATTTATGGACATAGCTCAGAATTTATCTCTGAGCTCCAGTCATTAAATTTGGGTTATCAGGAATTCAGATATCTTTTTAATAAAGATAATATTAAAACTGTTTCATGGTTAAATCTGTCAAAAAGTTAAAACTTGTAACACTGGAAATTGACAACATAAATTTAATAGTTACCCAGATGATAATGATTTTAAACACATCAAGGGTGCTTTATTTTTGATATTCTTACAAAAAGACATTAAAAGATTTTTAGTTGTTCAAATTTATAAGGTTATAAGATATTTATGCTTCTGTTGTATTATTAATATTTGTGCTTAAATAAAAAGAGCTAAAATTTGAGATCACAGCCATAAGTGGCATATGTTAATAAAAAATTGAGCTGTATATTTCTTATGTTATATTAAGACAATGACCTAAGTTTAACAAAGGGCTAAAATAACTGCTAAGCCCATGGGTCTCAATTCTTTAGAATTTTATAAACAAAACTCTTTTATAAAGGTAGCCTAGGTCAACTGTATATCAGATGTTTACATTGATAATGGTAAACCTGACAATATAGAGTCTTAGTTTTATAAACACTGCTAACCTGTTATAAGATGTTAAAAAAATATAAGTTACTAGACATTCTTACAAATTAACAAGATGCCCGATTTACCTAGGCAGACTTCTTATACTACAGATATCTGCAGAACATTCCATTTAAAATGTTAACTAAAAAAGTTTATAGTATCAGACAGAGATTTTCAGATTCTGACAGTTACCTAACGTCTCTAAAGAAGATTATGGGGCTCCATAGATGGGGACAATGCTGACCAGTGAGCATGATGCTCAGATGCCACACCTACTGCCAGGCGGGACCGGGCTCAGACTGTGGATAGGCTACAGGACACTGGAGAATTTATTGTACCACCTTTGCCTAGACAAAATACGGTCAGTCATTTCCATTTCCCTCTTCCACAGACAGAAAAAAACTCTGATTCATGGACCTGGTAAAGATTTACTTCTGCCCCCAAAACTGTTGAGACTTGGGTATAGCTAACTGTAAATGGACTGGACCCTGTCATTTTTAATTGTTTCAAAAACTATATAAAATTTATCCTTCTCAGGTTGCTGATAATATTAATGGTTAAACTATAGCCAGCTTAATAGATCATTAATAAAATTCTGATAAGCTGATAAAACCAACCACCTGCTGTTCAGTCACAAGCTCAAGGTATTTAGATTTACTTTAGTTGTCATCTAAATATAAACTTAAAGGACTTTTCATGAGGCCAAAGACACCTCTGTCCAATCTATACCTGACTCTCTAGACAGAAGAAAAATGTACAAGCTTCTTACCTAAATCTACAGTTTTTGCTAGAACTCAAAGGTATATATTTCTGTAATGTACAAATACCTACTAACTGCTTTTTCTGCAATGTAGATTTCAATACAGATTGGTAATGATAAAATGTCTAAAACTTCTATGTCCCATTATATAGTAAAGTCCATATAGGCTTCAGAGGATCAAAAGTCATAAAGCTTAGATCCACTTGTCACAGGTAAAAAAAGGACTCCAGATTAAGTACAACTTCTGTTATCCCATCTATTTGTTCCTGAGGATGAGATTTTCTCCTTCGTCTTGGAACTCCTGTAATTCTTGATCACAAGAAATATGGGCCCTAGAGTTCCAATAAGATACATAAGTTTTAACTTTGTTTCCCAGTTTAAACATGTCTCAACAGATTTCCACTTCTGGCAGGCGAATAATATCAGTTGCTGACTACAGCCTGCTCCTAAAGACTGCAAGCACTGGACTTGCTGTGGATATGAACCAGTCCAGCTTATATGGACACTCCCTATCTCTGCAACAAAGTCTGCCAACAAAAAGCTCCTGATGGCTTCCCCATTGCCTAAATTCCCTTTTTTGCTTTTGACTAGCATTTCATCCTTCTTGGGTCCCTAAGTTTGTCCCAAAGTTAGCAGAAAGTAGCTTAGGAAAGAATACCTTGCTCATTTTCCTAATAAAAATGCTAAGTCAAAAAAAAAACTCCCTTACATGGGGGAAATGCTTGTCCATTACCCAAGCTCTAGTACTTACCCAGAAATAGCAGTCTCTTAAGCAACAAGAAGGTCCTAAGTTTTAGGATTAAAACCTCACAAAAAGAAATAGAGTAATGAACGATTTTAGTTTGCTGAGGGAAAATGTTTCCCACAGGCCTTGGCCAGGACAAGGATTGGCCCCAACCTGAGGGCAGACACACAATCCTTTTTGGGTCACACCAGGCCAACAGACAATCGGGGACTTTTCGGCGTACATTCTGTGGTTTTTCCTTTGTAGAAAAGCACATCACACCTGGGTGACCACTATAACATGAGGTCATACTTTGCAATCAATCACTTTGTGTATCTTGCCTGTATGCTGATATGTTTTTTTTCCTATATAAGGAGCTACCACTCCATGCTGGGGTTGCAGCTTTCCCGATATTGCTGACACGATAATATGCATTTGTTCAATAAACACTCTTGCTTTTACAGCTCTTGGTCTGGTTTCTTGGGGGCTCCTCGGGACCCTGTGTCCCTTAGGGGTCTGGGGTCTTTTCACCATAAAAATTGTTTTTTAGCCTCTCTCATATCCTGTATCACTGACAAGCTGCTGCCAATTGAATCTGTCTCAATTAAATACTTAGAAGTTCTATTAATTTATTTTAGACCTCATTCTATCAGAAAGAGCAGTAATTAGTGATGTATTTTAATCAACATTATACTCATATTCAGGTATTCTATTTGAAGGACGCAATTTTCAAATAGTCGAAGCAGATATTTATGTAAAACAATAATGGTGATGGTAACTAACACTTATTGGATGATTATGAGATACCATCTTATCATCATAACTATTAAAATAAGCCCTAAAAGGCAGCACCATGTTTATTTATATTGCATAGTTAAGGAAGTTGAGGCTCAGAGTAAGACAGAGTTTAATAGTTATGATTAATTATAACTTATACAGATTTACCAAAGTTTTCTAACTATGTATTTACAAGTAGGAAGTCAAAAAAAGGCCAAAATCCTCTAAAGTTGATGGGCACTAGCTGAATATTTTTTTAATTTATTAGTTCAAATTAGAAAGAAGCCTGCTTCACATGTCAATCCCAGCTCCCTCTCCCTTTCCTGCTCCCCTGCCCCCCACCAACCTACCACCCGACACCCCCTTCTCAAAGAAAGAGAAGAATGCATGGTTCCCCAGAGAAAGGGAAGGGAACAGGATCTCCTGAACTAATTGGGAGCATAGGGGGTTGGGGTGAGGAATCTGGGAGAGAGGGGGAGAAGAGGAGGGGAGAGGAGGACATCGAGGAGCAAGAAGATTGAGTCGGGGGAATAATAGAGGAGAGCAGGATGAGAGATACCCTAATAGAAGGAGCCATTTTAAGTTCGAGGAGAAATCTGGCACTAGGGAGATTTCCAGAGTTCTACAAGGATGACACGAACTGACAATCCAAGCAATAGTGGAGAGGATAACCTAAGTACCCTTCCTGTATAATGGGCCTGAGCAGAGGTAGACACCTTCTAGCTGAACATTTTAAGATCCCTTTTGCCACTGTTCTCAAAGCAATCAGATGAATCTGCAGGTGAGTAATGAAGACCAAGAATCTCATTTTCAGGTAACATTGACCTAAGCAAGCTTCTGTTCACATCTAGTACAAAATCACTTTCGTAAGCATACTAGAGAAATGAGAGATATGTTAGGAGCTACATTAAGTCCATGGCAACTAGGAATCCCTGTAGTAATTTATCTTTCCTTAAGACTTGGCTTTCACATTTAGCTATCCATATTTAAAAACTCTTCTAGCTAGAAATGCACTCTAATCCAGTATCTGCTAGTCTTCAGCACTGGATCATTTAATTAAAAGTAAACATTATGTTCATTCCAAGAAATAAGGTCAATGAAAGGTACTTTTCAAGGTTATATGCTCATCACTTCATTAGGAAGTGACTGCCATGTCTTAGACAGGATTTAAATGTCAATAACAAAGTAGAATCTGTATGTCATGCAGGAATCATTACTCTAAAAATAAAAAAGCCTTCTCATTTGTAGTGAGAAGTATTTGTATGATTGTAGTGACAAATCATACTGAACACAAACTGAAGGTCTGCATTTTAACCAAACACTTCTACATCTACTACATACCAATCCTCTTTACCATCCTGACAAATTAGTATCCAGGGACACACCACTTTTTAGAGGAAATATAGAAGAACAGATAATCCACTGGTCCAAAAAAAAAAATAAAGCTAGAATTCAACCTCATTGGATCTGGTTCCTGAATATGAAATCCTTTCTTTACAATATATATATTGTATATATATATATATATATATATATATATATATATATATATATATATATATCAAATATGTCTTCTTTTGAGGAGAAATTGACTGTGACTTTGTGAATTCTACTCTCTCCATCTCTTTTTATATTTTGTATGTAGTGGAATGCTTTGCTATAAATAGAGGCCTGATTCTAAGACAAAGGACTGACCTTTTAAAAACACCTAATCCTTAAGGTAAGCAATCTAAATATTTTCCAAGTTTAATACCATGTGGAATATGGCTGCATACTTTCTTAATCCATAAAAAACACTAAGACATCAAAAATTATCTCATGGACTGAACAGATACAGCAGTATATTTTGCAAGTTAAAATTTAATGTATCTAAAGCTTAACCCATTATCTAGATCACATGCAATAAAACAAGCGAAAGTGTTGCATAAGTTAAAGGTGAATGAGATTTTACTTGCTTGTTTTATAAATGGGGTTAATTAACATTTACTTTTATTTTGCAACGTCAGAATACATCACAATTGTGTTTAGGTGGCTAAGCAAAGGATGAATCTTATGTTATATCAGATACATAATAAGAATAATAAATTAGGTAGCACTGTGTATTCCATGAATCAAGGGTCATAACTAATATCCGACTTCTTAATGTCTCATTTTGAGATAATATTGTCAGGCCAAGTAATATACAATAGTTAGGAGAATAAAAGAAATCTGGAAAACTGGGTAACAGAAGAAATAAGGTTGTTTGGAGAAAACAGTCTTACCATGAAAAATATTTAGGCAGCTGGGTGTGCTGGGACACACCTTTAATCCCAGTGTTTGGGAAACAGAGGCTGGCAGGTCTCTAAATTTGTGGTAAGGCTGGTCTACCGAGCAAGTTCCAGGACATCCAAGGATGTTACACAGAGGAACCTTGTCTTTAAAAAAGAAAAATCCAGCCAAGCATTGGTGGCACATGCCTTTAATCCCAGCCCTTGGGAGGCAGAAGCAGGCAGATCTCTGTGACTTCAGACAAGCCTTTTATACCAGAGCTGGTTCCAGGACAACCTCCAAAGCTACAGAGAAAACTTGTCTTAAGAAAGAAAGAAAGAAAGAAAGAAAGGTAGAGAAAGAAGGAAAGATCCTACATCACTCAATACAAATTCTAAGACAGTAGAATTTGGGTCAGTATTCACATAAATTTTATAAACAGTTCGAAAGCATATCCTTGAAATAATGGCTTAGGAAGTTCTATAACAACTTATAAAAAGGCAGTCTCAATATTCTGGGTATTTTTGCTGTTTTTTTTAAGTTTTAAAACAAAGTGTGTCTCTATGTGGCCCAGGTTGGCCTTCCACTTGTGTCAGAATTGATGGCTAAGTGTGGGGATTGCAGGTGTTTAATTATACTAGTCTAGTGTGTTTTGCTATCTATCAATCATGTCTAGTAGCTTTCTCACCACTGTATTCTGTAATGTACACAGACAACTTCTCCTGATGCAAAATTTTGGTAACTTCAAAGGTAGAGGTAAAACATTTTGAAAAAATATAAATGAAGCACATATTCACTTCAATGAGGCAGGAACATGTTCAATAGAAAATTTGTCATGCATTCTTCATTTTCAAATACAGTGCATTGCATTGCTTTTTGAATTTTTCTGGTACTAAAAAGGGACTGCAATTCCACAAATAATGAGAATTGTGGACATTTCAGAATGCTTGAAAGAAGTGGTTGTGTTTGCAAATTGAAGCAATATGTAGAGCAGAGATAAGCATTTGGAGTTATAGATAACAAAAGCTAAGAACATTCCCTGGAAAAATAGTAGACAAATAAAAAAGACTCTGGAACACTTGAAGAATGCTCTGAATAAGCATCAAAAAATGGGCCATGTGCTGATGTCCAACTTTATAGTGGCTTACCGGCAGATGGTATTTGCTTGAGAAAATAGGAGCAGAAGGAGAAGCAGCCATTTACTCTAGTGCACAAAGATAAGAGAAAATAATTTAAAAGTATCTAACAAAAATATAGGTAAATAATTATTCATAGATGTTTAGCATGTTTATGGAAGTCATTAAGAAACTATTAATGCATTATTGGGACACATTTGTAAAATCTAGTAGCAATCTAATTTGTGCATGTGATCTAGTTTTATTTCCACAGCTTGACAGTTTACACAAGACTTCAGGAAATATATGTTAAAGAAAGGCTTCCTATTTTTATGAAAACATGTATTTTTATGGAACTACAAACATATCCCTATAGTACTTTTTTGACATGATTAAAAATTACACAATGTAAGGAGAAAGGAATGTTTATGTAACAGAAATGTTTATGTAATAACTTCTAACATATTAAAACAAGCAAAAACTCCTTAAAAAACAAGCAAAAATTACATGAAATGGAGGAAAAGACAAACCAAAAAATTCAGGAAATAAATCTCTTAAAGAATATAAAGAAAGCCAAGAAAAAAACAACCAAGCAAGTGAAGGAACCACTTGAAACAGTTCAAGGCATGAAAACTGAAATAGACACAATAAAGAAAACACAGAATGAGGCGATGCTGGAATGGAAAAACTGGATAAATGATCAGGAAATAAAGAGGTGAGTATAACTAATAGAATCTCAGTTATTGAAGACTGACTAGAGGATATACATTCATTGACCAAAGAAAATCTCAAGTTCAGGAAATCCCTAAAACCAAATATCCAGGAAAGAAATGGGCACAGTGAAAAAGCCAAACATAAGAACAATAGGTATAGAAGAAGGTGAAGAAATACAGCACAAGTAAAATGTAAAGGCAGACCCATCAGAATCAACCGAATTATCAATGGAAACTCTGAAAGCCAGAAGGTCCTGGTTAGATACCCTACAAACACTAAGGGAGCATGGATGTCAACCCAGACTAGTGTACGCAGCAAAACATTCAATAACTATAGATGAAGAAAACAAGATATTCCATAACAAACAGATTTAAGCAATACCTATCCACAAATCCAGCACTACAGAAACTCTAAGAGGGAAAACTCCAACCCAACAAAGACAAATAAACTCACAAAAATATAGGTACATGAAGAAACTGGAGAAAAGTCACACAAGAGAATTGGCAGAACAACTGAAAGCTTTAGAGCAAAAGGAAGAAAACTCACCAAGGAGGAGTAGACATCAGGAAATAAATTGAGGGCTGAAATCAATAAAGTAGAAACTAGGAAAACATTTCAAAGAATTAATGAAATAAAGAGTTGGATTTTTGAGAAGATCAAAAAGATAGACAAACCTCTATCCAAACTAACCAAAAGGCAGAGAGAGAGCATGCTCATTAACAAAATCAGAAACGAAAAGGGGGAAATGCCAATGGACACTGAGGAAATCCAGAGAATATAGAATGGGTTCTTCTAGTTCCATCCATTTTCCTGCAAATTTCAGGATTCAATTGTTTTTTTTTTCCACTGAGTAGTACTCCATTGTGTAAATGTACCACATTTTCTCTATCCATTCTTTGATTGAGCGGCATCTAGGCTGCTTCCAGTTTCTGGCTATTACAAATAGTGCAGCTATAAACATCGTTGAACATATGTCCTTGTTATATGAATGTGCTTCTTTTGGGTATATGCCTAAGAGTGGAATTGCTGGATCTTGTGGTAGGTTGATTCCCATTCTTTTGAGGAGTCGCCATACTGATTTCCAAAGTGGCTGTACAAGTTGGCACTCCCACCAGCAGTGGAGAAGTGTTCCCTTTTCTCCACATCCTCTACAACATGAACTGTCATAGGTGTTTTTGATTTTGGCCATTCTGACAGGAGTAAGATGGTATCTCAGAGTTGTTTTGATTTGCATTTCTTTGATGGCTAAGGGTGTTGAACACTTTCTTAAGTGTCTTTCAGCCATTATACATTCTTCTATTGAGAATTGTCTATTTAGTTTTGTACCACACTTTTTAATTGGGTTTTTTTTGTGTTTTGGAGACTACCTTTTTGAGGTCTTTGTATATTTTGGATATCAGCCCTCTGTCAGATGTGGGGTTGGTGAATATCTTTTCTCAGTCTGTCGTCTGCTGTTTTGTCTTGTTGACTGTCTCCTTTGCTTTACTGAAGCTTCTCAGTTTCAGGAGGTCCTATTTATCAATTGTTGACCTCAGTATCTGTGCTACTGGTGAAATGTTCAGGAAGCAGTCTTCTGTACCAATTAATTCAAGGGTATTTCCTACTTTGTCTTCTAATAGGTTCAGTGTGGCTGGATTTATGTTGAGATCTTTGATCCATTTTCACTTAAGTTTTGTGCAAGGTGATAGGCTTGGGTCTAACTGCAGTCTTCTACATGTCTGCAACCAGTTATGCCAGCACCATTTGTTGAAGATGTTCTCTTTGTTCCATCGTATAAATTTGGATTGTTTGTCAAAAATCAGGTGTTCATAGGTGTGTGGGTTAATATCAGGGTTTTCAGTTCTATTCCATTGGTCTAACCTGTCTATGTTTGTGCCATACTAAGCTGTTTTTAGGACCATAGCTCATAATAGAACTTGAAGCCTGGGATGGTTATGCCTCCAGAGGTTCCTTTATTGTACAGGGATGTTTTGGCTATCCTGGGTTTTTGTTTCTCCATATAATGTTGAGAATTGTTCTTTCAAGGTCTGGGGATTGCATTGAATCTGTAGATTGCTTTTGGCAAGATTGCCATTTTTACTATGTTGATCCTACCTTTCCAATAGCATGGGAGATCTTTACATTTTCTGGTATCTTCTTTAATTCTTTTCTTTAGAGACTCAAAATTCTTATGGTACAGGCCTTTCATTTTTTTGGTTAGTGTTCCTCCATGGTATTTTATGCTGTTTGTGGCAATTGTAAAGGTTGATGTTTCTCTGATTTCTTTCTCCACCAATGTGTCATCGATATATAGCAGGTCTATGGATTTTTTGAGTTAATCTTGTATCCTTCCACTTTGCTGAAGGTGTTTATCAGCTGTAGGAGTTCCCTGGTAGAGTTTTTGGGTCACTAATATAGACTATCATATTATCCACAAATAGGGAGAGTTTGACTTCTTCCTTTCCGATTTGTATTCCCATGATCTGCTTTTGTTGTCTTATTGCTCTAGCTAGGACATCAAGGACAATATTGAAGAGGTATGGAGAGAGTGGACAGTCTTGTCTTGTACCCGATTTTAGAGGAATTGAATCGAGTTTCTCTCCATTTAATTTGATGTTGGCTGTTGGCTTGCTGTATATTGCTTTTATTATGTTGAGGTATGTGCCTTTTATCTCTGGTATCTCCAAGACATTTATCATGAAGCACTGTTTGGTATTGTCACTTTGAGGTCTTGTTTAGGAAACTATTTTATTGAAACTTCTTGGGTTCAGCTCCCCATCAAATGTAGAAAACATTATACAGCAATAGATACCCAATCCTGGTTCTCTGGATATTAAAATTTTCCACCCCACCCCCTTAAGCATATACCCTGAGGCTTAAGAGTAGCAATTGTGTTTTAGATGTATCAAGTGGGAATTCCATTCAGTTCATCTCTGCATTTTGGTCATTTGTAGCTTTTTGTAATGGTCTCCATCTGCTGCCGTTAGAAATGACATTGGTTTAGTGAGATGGCAGTAGTTGGTTCTCTTTAGGGACTATGACCTCACTACCATCGGTAGTAGGCATGAATCCCTTCCATTGAGTGGTCCTTCAGTCCAATTAGATAGCTGATGGTTATCTCAGGAAGTAGTAAAACTATTTCACCTTTTGGGATATCTTACCATTCTGTTCACTGTTTTGTTAATAGGTGTTACAGACAGTAAGACTGTGCATTGTTTTCTCTCTTTGACAGCTTGCATAGCTCCTTCCAGTGCTTTATGTGCTGGTCCTCGGGAAGAAGTGGATTTTAGGTTGGTTCCAGATTGATTCCTCAAAGTCCTTGTCTAAAGTGTATTGTGTCTTTAGCCATAGTGTCTTACTAAGCTTACATTTCTGGGGGTAAACAAGTGCAATGGGAATAGTTTATATTGTTTTGGGAGGCTTTTTGATTCCCCTGACCAAACCTCAAAGGAGGTTTCTCATGCCTAATTTTAGTCTATACCTCTTAGAAAACATTGACATCCCAACTGGAGTAACTTCATTTAAATTATGCATGCATGCACTTGAGCACACACACACACACACACACACACACACACACACACACACACACACACACAAGAACACATGCATACGTAACTACACACAGAAACACACATAGTCACTTATACACAAACAGTAACATGCACACTCATACACTTACACACCCACAGACATATGCTCACACACATATACTCACATACCCCAGTGATATCCCACCTCCACACCCCCCCTCGGCTCTGGATTATAGGTGTGTGTCCCACCCACAGCCAATGCTGTCTACTGGGGATGGAACTCAATTCCACATTGCTTGCATGGCAAGCAATTTACAGGCTAAGTTCCTTCCTAGAATCTTGAAATAGTTTCATTATTTCAGAAGATTGTTGTAATGTCTTCCTATGATGTCATATGTAAATCTATCAGTACAGCCTATATTGCTGTGGGCTCTCATGGGTAATGATATGCTTGTCACACACGTAGATGGCCTACTTATCTGTTCTTAGGAATATGTGGCTCTGTGGATCGTCTCAGCATAGAGGTGTTAATTACTTTTGGTTCTCAGCTATGATATCTGCTACTTTATATCTCAGTCTCCTGAGTGACAATGTGTCAGTCATCCAAAATGTTGTTCAGTATGATGTAGACATATGTAAATATAAACATATATGTAATGTGAGTGTGAGGGTTTTGAGGTAGATCAAGAAAAATACAGGACCAAATGTGATAGAATATTACATGTAAGTGGCACTTTGCTAGATTGCCAGAGAGATGAATTCCCTCAAAGTGTGTATCCACAACCCAGGTGAGGAGTAGGCCAAGAACTGGAGAAAAGGGGCAGCAGGGATGGTTTTGTTTGTATGTAATGCTTCTCAACAGCAAGACTGGAGCACCCCTTCACTCAGCATGCTATAAAATATCACTGCCCAATTGGCTTAATAGCTGTATCCCTTCACTGTGATGGGTAATGGAGGTTCAAGGTCAAGGTGTGGGTATGGTGGTTTTTTCTGAAGGCCTGTCTCCTCCCAGTGACCCTATTCCATGCGTGTGTGTGTGTGTGTGTGTGTGTGTGTGTGTGTGTGTGTGTCTGTGTCTCTCTCTCTCTCTCTGTGTGTGTGTGTGTGTGTGTGTGTGTACCCATTTCCTCTTAAATGGACCCAGGACATAAGGGATTAGAGCCACACTTAAAATCTCATTTCAGTTTGATTACTTCCTTATTGAATCTTTTGCAAACACATGTTCTGAGATCCTCAGAATTGGAACACTCATATAGGTAGCCATAGTTCAGCCAGGCACATGAATGAGCCCCTAGATCAAAGGTTGGGAGAGCAGCAGCAGCTTGGCTTCTTATAGCCCAAGGTTTATCTGTTGCTAGAAGATTAGTGTACACTAAATAAACAAAATATGTTTGTTTGGGCTGAAGTTAATTCAATAAGCTATGTGAACATTTTGGTTTCTATCAACTGATTTTAAGCTAAGAGCCTCAGCTTTTTAAGAATTACATAACATCAGGGCCAATATTCAGGTGCCATTGTAGACTTATTTATGTAGTAATCCACTCCCATGCTAACTTGTAATATACATAGTAGGCTATTTTCTGACACCCAGGATTTAAAGCCAGTGCAAAACATTTTGAATACTTATAATTTTATAGGTCACAAGCTAGGATTTTCTTTCAGTGGTGATGGTATGGGTTTTTTTTTCGGGGGAGGTTGCAAGCAGGCTGGCTTGCAACTCATAATAACTCATGCTGGCCCCTCATTTATGACAGTCCTTCTGATTCCATCTCCTGGTTTTACAGATGTAAGCCACCATCCCCCACACAAGATAGAATTACAAAGAAGCCTGTTCATAACTATTTGGCCTACTTAATAGGGGAAAGCCAAGAGAATATGATAAAATATTCTTGTTTGAGTCTGAGATTCTTCAAAACACAATCCTAGCTATCGGTAAAACTCAGGGTCAGGACTGGAGAGGTGGTTCAGTCGTTAATTGCACCTGTTGTTCTACCAGAGAACCCAAGTTCCCAGTCATGTCAGGCAGCTCACAACCATCTGTAACTAGCTCCACAAGATCAGATGCCTCTGACCTACACAAGCACCTACAGTTGTTTATATTTGTATATATACCCATATGTGTACATACACAAACACACACACACACACACACACACACACACACATACACACACACACACACACACACACCTACATATAATTAAAATATTAATATCAACAAACCTTTTTAAAAATTTTAGTAAAAATATAGTAAGATATGTCAACCCTATATGGCTAGTTAGTAAATGCCAGCACACATCATTTGAAACCATGGTCCCTGAAGTACACAAAGATTCTGTGCAAGTCACAGACTTTGTATATAGGTAGCATGTCTTGTCTGTGGGTCTATGGAAACATGGGCATGGGTGTCTGAGTTGCTGTTCACCATTATGTGGTGAACCATATACACACTGTGATTGCTCTCCTATAAACGAGGGACCTCTAAGGCATGAGAGCAAGGTGCTGTTGGAGAAACTGGGTAAGTTGATAGAAGTGAATTGTTAGAGTGTTCTTCTGCTCAATAAAAGCCCACTGGAATTTCAAACAAAAACTGAATACACAAAATGTTGTCCAGGGTTTGATGGGTGAAACCTTGATCTAAGTGAGGCTATTTGATTCTGTCTCAGGACACGGGGGCTGCCCTTGCCACCTGTATTTTCTCTGTCCCCATGACGGAAAATTCAGGGTTTGTGCTGTTCTAAATGATAGGAGTCAGAACATGTGATATTATAGTGACTGCTATCAGCATCTGGGGCAACTCACTTGGCTACAAGCTCAGCCTCCTGTTGCCTACATATTTGTATGAGGTGTGTCTTATATTTGATGGGTCAGTATGACTGTTGCATGTCTAGCCTTTTTTGGGGAAGAAAGGATGGCCAGTGGAGATCGACTTGTGGTGATGTGCTTAGTATTTGTATGGCCCTTGTTTATATATGGATGTGTTGGAGATTGAGTCTTTGTTGCCCGCCAGTGGCTAGAAGTATTGTTGTGTTTTTCTGGGTTTGGGTAAGATTTTGTGACTATCCTCTGCATTTGAAAAAAAAGAAAAAACGTAATTGAGTAGTATACCAAATTGGATCCTTGACTATAAGACATTCACTCACACACGGGCTCCGTATGGGGAGGACAAGTTATTTCAAAAAATGGAAATTGCCAACTTTGTATCATGAAAATGGCCAGCTATTACAGTGTAACACGACTGATGCCTTGTGAGGCGCTAGGCTTTCACAGTCACACCTCAGCTGTGATGCTCCTGGGTAGCACCTCAGAGCATGCTCTCATCGCTATACCAATTCATTTGTTTCTGGGAGATGTGTTTTTTTTTTTTTTTGGTATTTTGAGACAGGGTTTCTATTTGGCTTTGGAGGCTGTCCTGGAACTAGCTTCTTGTAGACCAGGCTGCTCTCAAAGTCACAGAGATCCACACTCCTCCACCTCTCGAGTGCTGGGATTAAAGGCATGTGCCACCAACACCCGGTGAGATGTGTGTTTTTTTTAAAGATTCTATAATAGGGGTAATTTCCCAAAGGTAGGAAAGGGCAGAGTAACACTGTAGAGACTAAAGCTGCAGGTTATGTGTGGCCAGCAGAGGGGAGCTGACTATTTTCTTATAGGGTGGGGGCACTGTCCAGCTGGAGATGGTTTATTGCACATCTGTAGTAGATCAAGCGTGAGGGTAACAGCTGAGGGTAACTCTCCACATACCATTGGTCAGAGAGCTTCTGGTCCTCCATGGTAAGCCAACAGAGAGGGCCTCTGAGTCCAAGTCCATATTAGGGCCTCTGAAGGGTCAGGAAGTTCTCTGTGAGGAAGGCAGGAACCATAGAAATGCAGGTGGCTCCTTGTCTGTGGGAGGCAACATAAGAGCTCGTTGTCCATGAAAACTATGCTGTTTCCAAAATGATTGCTAGAAATCACAACATTGGTGCTGGAGGCCCCCAATTTATCTTGAATTGAAATGTACAGCCAAACTGTGGTTGTGCCATGTACTTACACAGTATCCAGATTCAATGCTTTTAGAAATCACATTCCATTCACCTTGGTAGTCTTCCATTATTTTGTAGTAGTGTCTGGTAGTACATGCTGTATCTGCTTTGTGGCTAACCATGAGACATGATCTGACTCTGAAAGTTGCAAGGGCTATGCCGTGGTTTTGATGTCCTGTGAGGATATCTCCCAAAGGTGCATGTGCTAGGATCTTGGTCTCCTACATAGCAATGTTGAGGTGGTGATGACTTGGTGGATCCAAAGAATAAGTGGGGCTGTAAAGGTCTGACTCCAGAATGAGTCAATGGTCTCAAGGGAGTGGAGTAGATCTCAGGAGACCGAATTACATTCCAAGAGGGCATGTTTTATAACACGAATTCAGCTTTCTTGCTTACTCTTATTTCTTCCCCCTAAGACATCTGACATTCTGCACAAGTTTTCTTCTTGCCACCAGAATCATTAAACCATGTAAAATATTTGTGTTTGTTTGTTTGCTTGTTTTATCCCATTGCTGTGAGAAAACACTCTGGCAAAAGCAACTAAAGGGAGAAAAGACTTGTTTTGACTCACAGTGTCAGAATACAGCTCTTCACTACAGGGCAGTCAGGGTGGCAGGCACTGGTTGTGTTATGTATGGAGTCGGGGGCTGTGAAGCAGCTGAATGTCTTATGTATGGAATCAGGAGCTGTGAAGCAGCTGGTTGTAACATGTCCCCAGTCGGGAGCAGAGAGTAATGCATTAATGCATGCAGGCTTGCTGTACTCAGCTTCCCACTTTACTCTTCTACCGTCTAGGAGATGGGTCCATTATCCTTGCTCATGAATTTTCTAGTACCACCACCCAAAGCCCCACTGAATGCCTTTTCTGTCAGCTCGTCATCACACATAGACCTTTAGAGCATACAGCACTGAGACCAGGACCGTGGAACCCACTGATGTTCAGAGTAAATAGTGGTGACAGGGTGGTTCACTGAGATGGTGGTTTCATTCAGATGTGGATTCAGGTTTCCAGTCCAGCATGAACTGTATGCAAACTCACTCTGCCATGCCTCACCTGCCCATGAGGTTGAGATCCAGCAAATCAGGAGTTACCTTTCCCACTGCATCTAGTGACCCTCTAGTATGCATTTTTAAAAATTTATTTATTAGTTCCAGATAGGGAACAAGCTTTTTTCACATATAAGTCCCTTCTCCCTCTTCCTCCCCTCACCTCCATCCCTCCTCCCCCACCCCCAGCCAACCCCCACCTTATCCACCCACCACTCCCCAGGCAGGGTAGGGCCCTCAATGGGGGCTCCGCAACCTCCACCAAATCTTCCTGTGCAGGTCATGGGCCCTTCCCCATGTGTCCAGGGCCAGAGTGTAACCCTTCACATGGGATGGGCTCTCAAAGTCCCTTCTTGCTCCAGGGAAAAATACTAATCCACCACCAGAGGCTCCCTGCAGTGCAGAGGTCCCCTTATTGGCATCCATGTTCAGGGGTCTGGATCAGTCTTGTACTGGCCTCCCCGACAGCATCTGGGGTCGATGTGTGTCACGTCCACCCTTGACCAGCAAGAACGACGCCACAGAGAAGAATCATCTTCTCACAGTTTATTTGGGAACCTTGCTTTACATGGAATGGCGGCCCCGGGTAGAGGAAGATGGGGCCTGATATAGTCTACATCTACCAATCACCTAACCCTACATGGCGTGCCAGGATAGGTTGTCTCCAAGCAGAATTAAGAGGATACATAGCCTTTACCAAATTAGGAGCTGTTTACCACAGAGAGCACTTACCGTTGGGCTGGTGGAAGTCAGAAACCAGCGCCATCTTTTGGGCATGGTACTTTGCAGTTCCCCCTTTTTGTTTTAATATTATAGGAGTAGCAGTATCTATCTGTTGTCAGATTTCAGTCATCTCTGTCTTAGGTTCAACCCCAGTGTCCCTATCTTACCCGTCAAAGAGTCACTGTGTCCCCTCACAGGCTCATGTCTTAGGTCAAAGTGAACACATGTATGCTTATTCACTCAGCAAAATGGTAGGTGCCCATCATTGAGCATGACTGATTCAGATATGCATCACTCACTCAGCAAGGGTGAGACAGACACCTATTTGTCTGTCAGCATGGATAACCATGCTTGAGGGGATTTTCCTGCTTCCACAGCAGCAAAGGCCTGTACCAACATGGCAGCTTGGGATTTTTGTGACTTCCTGATCCTGCATAGGCACCACAGGCAAACAAAAATGGATAACAACATCATGGAAAGCACAACCCCTACCCCAGCCCATTCCTTAACTAAACTAAAGGCTTGCTTAAGAGTAGTTAAGAGGGTATTAACAGTGGGCAGGCTCAGGCATGTAGCATTCACGGCAATAATCTGTTGTGTTAAGGTGTCTGTCAGGTTCTAGAACTGGTGACTCTAATTTCCCTGAAGGTAGGCACTCAGCTGCCAACTCAAGTAGCTGTTCTCCATGAAATTGTTGGCTATCCTGGAGGTGATACATAAAGAAGAAAAGAAATGAATGCATCCTATGGTAGTTAAGGTTACTAAATCATCCACCAGTTCCTGCATCAGGTCCACTCTTTGGTTCACAGTTAGAATGCCAGCTTTTAAGTGGCCATCATTAGAGATTAAGGTACTTAATGTTGTAGCAGTTTTTTCCACAATGTCATTGACTGTCTCAGCTGAATGGACCTGAGCAGCCATGGCAACAGCAGCAGTCATAGCTGCTGCTGCAGAAAGGGTTATGGCAGTCACCAATGCTGCAGTTATGCCAAAATCCCTTTTGGTTCTCATGATTTCCGTATTGGAAAATGTTCCTGTATCCACTTTAACCGGAATAGGAACATACATAGGAATTTTCATCACTACTGCTGTATTAGCATAGCCATTCCAACATTGACTAGCAATGCAGGAGACGTCAGTCGAATTGCAAGAGATCACTTCTTTGGTAGCATTAGTAGCGTTAGAAAGCAGAAAGAAAAAGGGAGCCTTTAAACATACTGGACTAGCTGGAACAGTGAGATTATTCAAAGTTTTATGTATTGATAGATTCTTAAGAGAAGGTCCCTTCTCATCCCTAGTACCAGAAACATTAAGAAATCTTATGAAGAGATTCTGGAGAATCGCAAAAGGTTCAAGGGAAGTAAATGCTACACGCTCATTGGAGAGTACCCATTGAAACCATGGCCAGGTATTATTACTGCCTGTTCTTTGGGAACTTCCCTGAGTTCGGTTATACTGGTACCTGGCAAGAGGGGGAGTAAATTCAAAACCAGGAGCTATCTGTTTAAGTTTGTGGTCCGGACTCTGACAGGGTGTCCAATGAGGAGGATACCCTCGATTGGGTGCACAATAAGGCAAGACCTGTCGAGCAGTGGAGTTCTCTTGATTAATGTGTGAATTTGAGGGTCGGAGCATTTTGGTATGAGCCCTAATATGTTGTATAAAAAATTTCTGATCGCGATGCCAGATCAACTTTTGCAACTCCTGTAAGAGTATGCAAACTGTACTATTAGGTTTGATAGGTCATGCAACCTCCAGGGCCTTAACACCATTCACAACATATGCCGATTCAGAAATTAGATTAAAGGGGAATGGGCAATTTCTAAACACTTCAAGAACAATTTTACATTGAATAATCTGGGGGGAGCCAGGCAGATATTGAAATTGCACTGGATCCTGATGCTCTATCATATAGGCTCCACAGCCTGTCATGGATCCATTAGTGAAAATGTTTGTGGCTCCAGCAATGGGAGCAGCTGCAGTGATTTTAGGAAATATGACCGGATGTTCTTTAAAAAATGATATTAGAGGGTGTTTTGATAATGACTATCTATTTTTCCTGAAAATCCACATTGCAGAATGGCCCAATCATCCACAGTTCCACAAAGTATCTTAACTTGTTGAGCAGTATATGGGATTATGATCTTATTTGGTAGTCCCCCAAAATATTGAATGCATTGCTGTATCCCATTTTGAACCAAGTCAGCAACCTCTGCAGGGTAGTACTCAATAGTTTTTCCTGGGGAGGATTTAGAATAAATCCATAGTAACGGACCATATTGCCACAGCAAAGCTGTAGGCTGGGAGAATGTTGGGAGCACACACACAAAAGAATATCCATATTTTCCATTAGCCTTTCAAGGCTGGCATTTTGTAATTCTGTCTCCACTTTCTTCAAAACTTCTCTGGCTTCAGCGGTTAACTGCCTAGGTGAATCTAACGCTGAATCACCATTGAGAATATTATACAATGGTTTCAACTCATAATTAGGTAATTTTAAATAACACCTTATCCAATTTATATCTCCCAACAACTTCTGAAAATCATTAAGATTTTTTAAATTATCTTTTCTAATCTCTATCTTCTGTGGAATAATTGTATGAGGGAGAATCTTAGCCCCTAGATAGTTAATAACAGTGTCCTTTTGTACCTTTTCTGAGGCTATGACTAAATTATACATCTGAAGCAAGTTTACCAATTTTGCATACGCCTTATTGAGCGTTTTATCATCTTTGGCAGCCAACAAAATATCGTCAATATAATGAACACATTTAATCTTTGGAAAGTCCACTTTCAAATGAGCAATGGTCTCTGCAACAAACAACTGACACATAGTAGGACAATTGGCCATTCCCTGTGGCTACACTTTCCATTCATACCATAGATCAGGTTGTTCATGATTATAAGAGGGCAGTGTAAATGCAAAATGCCCTGAATCCTTGGCACACCAAGGTATGGAAAAGAAACAGTCTTTAAAGAGTCTATAGAGATGATAGGCCATGATGCAGGTAAAGAGGTTAAAAGTGGAAAACCACGTTGCACAGGACCCATAATTTGCATCTGCTGATTAATAGCTCTAAGATCATGAAGCAATCTCCATTTACCAGATTTTTTATTAATGACAAAAATAGGAGTATTCCATGGAGATACAGAGGATTTTATATGGCCCAGATCCAGCTGCTCCTGCACTAGAGTCCTAGCAGCCTCCAGTTTTTCAGAGAAAAGTGGCCACTGAGGAACCCATACCAGCGCCTCTGTTTTACAGGTAATAGGAATACCTCCCCCAGTGGCCCCTATGAAAAACCCAGACCTACATTCTTTGGTCTCGGTTGTGGAATAATAGGACTAATTTGACCCTGTAGATGTTTTCCGAGGCCTCGACCTGGGACATATCCCATTCGTTTCATGATATCTTGAGATGTTTCTGAGTATTCATTTGTGAGTTTAAAACCCATATCCTTTACAAATCTCTTCCCCACAGTGAAATTGGTAAGTCTAACACATAAGGCTGCATGGTCCCTGAATGCCCTTCCTGATCTTTCCAATGCAATTGTCTAGCACTCATATCAGGAGCCTTAGCATATCTAAACCTTGTAAAATTTGAGAAGAGACCTGTATAGGCCAGCCAGAGGGCCAATCTTTGGTGGCTATGATGCTCTTATCAGCTCCAGAATCTAGTTTGCCTAGGATTTTCTTACCATTCACTATTAACTCAAGGGTCAGACGTTGATCGAGGTCTAAAGCTAGGAAAGTTAAGTCCGATCCAGTGGAACAAAAGCCTCTCTCTCCTCTATCTCTGGTTTGAGCTGGAAACTTATCATGTAAACTTGGCAAAAGCAGATGTGCTATCCTGTTTCCAGGAGAAATGGCTGTAATCCCTCTAGGAGATTCTACCATGATCTTTACTACACCCATGTAATTAGGATCTATAACTCCAGGATGTACTAGTAGAACTTTCAAGGCTGCAGATGATCTTCCTATAAGCAGGCCTACTGGGCCAGGCTCAAGGGGTCCCTTAAAATCAGTGTCAACGAGCTGGACCCCCATTCTGGGAGATAATATGAGTCTGGTGGTGGAGCATAAGTCCAGCCCCATAGAGCCTATAGTGGCTCTACTCAGTCTCTCGGATGTCGAAGAGAGGGCCAGGTTTCGGGACTCTGCTCCTGGTTCTGATCCTCCATGGCCCCATATATTTGTGGACCCTGGGGTCATGGGCCCCGTCGTCCGTTTTTTGCAAGAGCTCCTCCATACCCCTGAACAAGAGGCTGTCCACTGATGTCTTTTACTGATCTACAATCCTTAGTCCAATGATTTCCATTTCTACATCTAGGGCATAAGCCAGGTTGCTTAGGGCGCGGGGTAGAGTTATTGACTGTATTATTTCCTCCTTCTGGGTATTGCTTTCTCAAATGCCCTTGCTTGCCGCATTTAAAGCAAGCTCCTGAACTTCTGCCTTTCTTAGTTAATTGCATCACAGCAGCTGATAGGCCAGCATTGGTCAATGGACCCCCTAACTCCCTACAGACCTTCACCCAGACTTCAAGGCCTTTACCTTTATAAGGAGTTATTGCAGCCCTACACTCCTTTGTACATTGTTCATAAATCAGCTGTTTGATCAAAGGCATAGTAGCATCTGGATCCCCAAACACTTGTCCTGCAGATTCTACCATTCTTGCCACAAAGTCTGAAAAGGGTTCTATCTGATCTTGTAATATCTTTGTAAGATTTGCACTGACCTCACCTTTGTTGGGCAGAGACCACCAAACCCTAATGGCTATTTGGTTAATCTGATCATACACTTGAGGGGGACATCCTGTTTGTTGCTGTGCAAAATGTCCTTGACCAAGAAGCATGTCCACATCCCAGGCTGGATTACCAGGCACTTGGTTAGCCGCACCTTGATCACTGGCAAATTCAATTTGGAAAGCTCTCCAATCCAAATATTGTCCTGGCGATAAACAAGCTCTTACCAAATTCATCCTATCACTAGGTGTTTTACAGAAGCGACTGAGTGCTTCTCCCTGAACAATTGTAAAAGCTGCTGTCACCCTATATGTGCGTACCGACTCTGCCTGAGCTTTGACTATTTTAAAGTCAATTGGCTCATGATGTCTGTGTTGGTTACCATCTGTAAAAACTGGATAAGCCAGTGGTCGAGCAATCTGGAACTTAGTGCGAACAGTACACCACACTTCCGGACAGAAGGTGGAGCAACCAGGAGCTCCTACTTTCTCTTTCGAGCAGTAGGGGGCAGGAGTGATAGGGCGGTGCCCTTGCTTTACAGCTGCCACGTTAGGGCGCTGTTTTTCTGGTACTTTTAAGGAATGTTTTTCCAGGAGCTCAATAATCTCTCTCTCCTCATCCTCCATGAGGTCCTCATCCTCACATATATCCTGCTCTGATTCTGAATCCTCTCCTGGTTCTTTTGACTCCTTCCTCAACTCTCCTAGAGATGGATACACTTGCTTCTTATTCCATTTCCATTTTTCCTTTCCTCTCTCAATTTCTGACTGTTCTGATCTTCTTCTTGAAGCATTTCAAGGGCAGCTTGTCCATTCACTATAGCTTTCTTATTTCCCTCTTGGTCCTCTAGACAGCTGCGTATCAGTCACCATACCAGCCGAACACACGGCTTCAACGTTACTTGTTCCCAAGCAAAATCCAGGTCTTTCCCTAACTTATCACAACTAGCCACCGGCAGATTGCCTGAATCCGTGAACCAGGGTGCAATGGTGTCGCATTCATTCAGGAACCTCTGCAATGTGGCTTTAGTTAACCTTAAAGTTTTAGAATGAAGCAGCTCTTGAAGAGCCAGAAAAATTGGATGTGTTTGTGACGATCCCATTGTGCTTTTGTTTTAGTTTGTGCGCTCCGAAGGTGTGCAAGTCGGATACCACCAACAAAAAACAAAAGCCCACACTGCAATGTTAAAGAGCAGCCAAATCAGCACTATAATAGCGGGGTCCATTCACTTTACTCTCACTCTGCAAGTAAAAGCAGGAGCGAAGTGTTTTACTTTTGGTTTGCTTTTGCTGAGAACAGTCTTGCTCCTCTCCAGAGACTTTATTGCCTCTTTGCTGAGGGCTTTTATTGCTGCTTACCAGAGACCTTATTGCCTCTTTCCTGAGGGCCTTATTGCTCCTTTACCGGAGACCTTATTGCCGCAATCACAATGAACCTTTTTGTCCCATTTACCTTGGGAACTTACCAGCACCACCCAGACTTTGAGAAGTTCTGATTCCCTGTATGGGCCACCACTTGTCGCGTCCACCCTTGACCAGCAAGAACTACACAACACCGAGGAACCTTCTTCTCACAGTTTATTCGGGAACCTTGCTTTACATGGAATGGCGGCCCCGGGTGGAGGAAGACGGGGCCTGATATAACCTACATCTTCCAATCTAACCCTACGTGGGGTGCCAAGATAGGTTGTCTCCAAGCAGAATTAAGAGGATACATAGCCTTTACCATATTAGGAGTTGTTTACCACAGAGAGCACTTGCCGTTTGGCTGGCGGAAGACAGAAACCGGCGCCATGTTTTGGGCGTGGTTCTTTGCAGCTCCGAACAGATGTGCTCTCCCTTGTTCAGGCGAACTGTTCCTGTGGGCTTCTCCAACCTGGTACAGACCCCTTTGCTCTTCATTCCTCCCTCTCTTCAACTAAATTTCTGATTTCAGCTCAGTGTATATCTGTGGATGTCTGTCTCTGCTTCCATCAGCCACTGGATGAGGGCTCTAGGATGGCATAAATAGAAGTCATCAGTTTCATTTTAGGGGAATGGCTTATAGGTTATCCTCTCCACCATTGCCTGGATTGTCTGATCGTGTCATCCTTGTAGGTCTCTGGAGATCTCCCTGGTTCCAGATCTCTTCTCGGACCTATAGTGGCTCCCTCTGATATGGTATCTCTCATCCTGCTCTCTCTCCTCTATTCTTCCTCCAACACAATATTTCTGCCCCTCCCTTCCTCTCCTTTACTCCGCTTCTCTTGCTCTTATTGTAGCAGCTCCATCTCCCCTACCCTCATGCTCCCAATTAGTTCAGGAGTTCATGCCACTTCCATTCCTGGGGACCATTTATCACTTAGAGTCCTTCATGTTTCCTAGTTTCTTTGGTGAAGAGGATTATAGTCTGGTAATCCTTTGCTCTATGTCTAAAGTTCTTATATGAGTGAGTACATACCATGTTTGTCGTTTTGTGACTGGGTTACTTCTCGTCCTGCTACCTCAAGAGAGACATCTCTGCCTCATCAGCAGCTCTATATATACACCCAGAGTGAGACTGAGTCTCTCAATACTTGTACTCTTGTGCTCTCGTGTCTCCACCAATCAGTGCTGTGTTAATACTCTTGCATCACCATGCCGCCCACCCTTCAGCACAGGGTTTGCAGCTTTGGCAAGGTGTCTCTGTCTAGCCCACATGAGATTTGTATAAAAATCTGGAGAGATTTGTTCCCTCTGCATGTTTCAACTTCCCCGTGATGCGATTATAGTCCTGTGCCCACACAGTGCCCACTTAGCCACCACATGATTTTTTTCAAGAAAAATAGCTCTATAGATCCCAGGCAGTGCTTAAACTGGCCGTGCCTAGACATTTCCTCTCTTCCCCAAAGAGTGATCGCATTATATATGTATAAACACCACCAACTTGTGTGGCACTGTGCCACCTTACCTTTTTATTTTTGAAGAAAGATTAGGGTTCTCTTTAGTGCAGGCTAGGATTGAACTTGGAAGTCATATGTCCTGCCAACTCCACATATCAATGTAGGCATCATAGAATTAAACCTACATAACACCTTGGCAACTATGTTGATTGTTTGTTTGTTTGTTTTCTTTTATGGGGAGGCATGGTTGCTGTTGTTGCTTTTGGGTTTGGTTTTCCTTAGGCGACATTTCTCTGTATAGCTCAAGGAACAAACTTGGAACCCTCTCTTTTGCCTCGACCTACCAGTATTCTGCCTCCATTTATAAATGGTCTGCCCACCCCAGAGCACAAAACTAAAAATATTTGATGGAAAACATTAAGATTTGGAAAGTATTGTTTTTTACTCTCAAATCCTGATTTAGTGAATAGTTTAACATTAGGTGGTATGAGAATTGAAAAAAGTATACAGAGACAGTGGCAAACAATATTGCTAGGGAAGTTAGTCATGGTGTTATATAAAAATAGAAAGCTCTGCTTTCAAGGACAAATGGGAAATCATATAATAAGGCAATAAAAAAGGTAAAACTGAACAACCATTTGAAAAATACATATCAGAGTTACAAAAAATTAAATACTCCCACCCTCAGAACCCCCTTTTTTTCTAATTACCATGGCAAACTTCTTCTCAGCAGTGGCCTTGTGCCTCTTCAAAATGCTGAAGTTTCTCATCTACAATATTCAGGTGCAAGGAGTTTCTTAACGAAGGACAAAGTCTAACAGTCTCATTTGGTGGGCCTCAAGATCTCTTCCCCACAATGAACAGCTCTGAATGTGACCCATGTTCTCCTTAAGAAAACCAATTCTCTCCTCAGTATTGAGGACCAGAGTCTGCAGAAAGATTAAATGTTGATTGTCCTGGATTCACTGGAAGAGCTATGTACCCACACCTACTCAGGACCTTCAAGTACTGTGGTAGTCAGCTAAATGGTGAGGAGAATCATTTCCAGATAAAAGGTGCTTACTTTGTTTCAAAAGCAAGAATCACATTCTACCCCATGTATTGATTTGTTGGACTTAAAGGGCACAACTGTCTGGGAAAATAGCTAAGGGCTATGGTTTGACTTTTTTTCTCTCCTTGTTTGAAAAAAAAGAAGTAATGTTCTCAGATCCTGAGATCTAAAATACTGGTAGAGCCATATTAATCTTTTTGAACTACAAACTATGCAATAAGGCAGTCTTTATTTGGGATTTTGTTTTATCCTTTGTTGTTCCTTTTAAAACTTGGTACTTAATTTAGTACTTTATATGCTAAGCAGGTAATTTATTACTGAGATATACCCTCAGTTTAACAGACATTCGTTCATCTTTCTCCTATCCTATTGATTCTAGTATCAGCCATCTTTTACGTTGATCTCTGCTGCCTAGGGTCAAAGGACGGGAATCTCGTAGTAGATTCTGAAGGTTCGTTGTCTTCTTATTTTTGGACAGAATAAGTGTTTAATAATTAATTCTACTGGAAAGTTTTACCAGCAAATCATGTAAATTGCTTATGGCATTTTTTTGCCTCAAGTCATAAAAGCATACTGACAGAATGTGGAAAACTGGGCAACAAAAATTAAGGAGATATAAATTAGTTTTAAAACATAATTTAAATGTGTTTCCAAAGGCAAGAGTATGTATATAAAAATTATGTTATATAATAATATGTATTATATGAATGATATAATAACTTACATGCTTCATACTCTATGATTGCTATAAAGCACATATGGGCATATTTGTGAGGATTTATAATATATGCACATTTGTATTCCATATAAATATTTACCTTTTATGTATTAGTAATAAAATGAAATAAGATAAAATAACTAAGACATTGGTATTGAACAAAACAAACAGAAGGAAAAGAGCCCAAGAGAAAGCACAAGAAACAGAGACACACTCTTTTGCACACTAACTAAGGCCATAAAAATCACTAAACTTGAAGCCTTAATACTTATGCAAAGGACATTTTTTTCACCAACCCTTCCCCAGGGCTAATGAGCCTTGGGAAGGGATTTGATGGAGACATCTTGTTTACACCTGAGTACCCAAAGGTCTCTCACCCTCTCCATATTGGTTGGCAGTGAGTCTCTGTAGTTGTTCCCATCTGCTGCAGATGGAAGATTCTCTGATAATGCCTGAGTAAGGCAATGATCTATGAGTATAGCAGAATGTCTTAAGGAGTCATTGCTACATTCTTTTTCATTTACTTAGTTTTAATAATTGCTTGTTTTTGAAAAGTAGTATTTGGTTTTTCCCTAGGTCCTTGAGCTATATAGTTGCAGGTTCCTGGCCAGCCAAGCAGTATCAGATATGGATTTCAACTTGTGGAGTGAGGCTTCGTTTAAGTCAGATATTGTTTGGTTACTCACACAAGCTTTGTGCCACCATTGCTCTACCATATAGCGAAGGCAGGACAACATTGAAAGTAAAGGATTTGTGGCTGGTTGGTGTTTATGTTTCTGCTTTGGCAGCTTGCAGAGCACCTTCTGTTACTAAAGAACATAGGAGTGAAGGCTTTATATAGGCACGAGCTCAGATTTTCCATGTGTAATGAATTGTATATGTGTTGTCTTTAGCATTGTGGCCTTGCCACCAGTTGATGGGGAGCAACCTTTATTATTGTCAACAACCTAGGTTGTTTGCAGGTAACCATGGGAACGCTTTGGCCAACAAAGCAATTAGATATACCCCATTGCGACTACTGGAAGCCTCTTTTGCTGACAAGGGAAGTCCATTTGTTGATCAATCTCCCACATCATTTGGCAATTTAATTTAGATTTCGTTCATATATATTAATAAGCTTTTACTGTATTACATTTCTATACTAGCCTTCAAATGGCCCTTATTTTTAGCTGCCACTCTCCACATTCCCTCCATCTTCCCCCTCTTCCTCCCACTCTCCACTTGATCTTCTCATTCTAGCCTCCCACCCCTTCATCCACAACTATCTATTCTATTGCCCTTTCCGAACAACATCTTTCCCGTACTAGAAACTTACTCTATAACTTATCTTTGTGAGTTTGCAGGTGGTAGCTTAGTTGTCATTGTCTTAACATCTATTGTCCATACATAAGCAAATACATGCCACAATTATCTTTCTGGGTTACCTCACTCTGGAAGACTTTATTTATTTATTTATTTAATTTATTTATTTTAGGGAAAGTAATCATGAAAAGGGGAAAGTGGAGTGGGACATCAGCCTCTGGGCACAAGAGCAGCAGGACAGAGAAAAAAGGAAAGAAGGGAAGAGAGAGGGAGAGAGGAAAATACATATAGAAGGATAGAAAGAGGGGAGCAGAATGACTTTTATTAGTTCCTTCCGTTTATCTGTGCATTTCAAGGTTTCATTTTCCTTAATGGCTGAGTAATACTCCATGGTTTAAAGGTATCAAATTTTCTTTATCCATTATTCTGTTGAGGTACATCTAGGTTTTTTTCCAATTTCTGGCTATTATGAATAGAGCCACAAAGAATAATGTTGAGCCTCTCTCTCTCTCTCTCTGGTAGGATAAAATATCCATTGCATTCATACCCAAGACTTGTATACCTAGATCTTGAGATAGATTCCCATCCTCCAAAGAACTTCCCCATTGATTTCCGTACTGGATTTAAATTTTGCACTCTCATCATCAATGGATGACTGTTACCCTTTTTCCATATCCTCATCAGCATGAGCTCTCACCTGTTTTATTGAATTTAGCCTGTCTCACATGTATAAGATGGAATCTCAATGTTTTGCTTTGCATTTCCCCAACGGTGAAGGATGTTAACATTTCTTTAATTGTATCTCAGCCATTTTAGTTTAATTTCCTCTTTTCTGAATTCTCTGTTAAGATCTGTACCCCATTTTAACCTGGTTTATTTGCTTTTTAACTAGTTTTTTAGTTTTTTATATATTTTGGGTATTAGGCCTCTATCAGATATGTAGTTAGTAATAAAACTTTTCCCATTCTGTTAGCTGCCACTTTGTCTGAATGAAAGTGTCCTTTGCCATAAGGAAGGTTTTCAGTTTCAAATTTGTTACCTTTGTGCCTACACTAATGGTATACTGTTCAGAAAGTCTTTTCCTGTGCTAATTGCTTCAAGACTATTCCCCATTCTTCTTTCACTGTGTGCTTAATTTGCATAAATGTTTCACAATCTTATTGATGTTCTCAGACAAGCAACGCTGTTTGATTCTTTATAAATTTTTGTTCTTGCTGTTTCTATGTTATTGAGTTTTAGACCTGTTTGATTATTTCTTGCCCTCTACTCTGAAGGGGGATGTCCTTCCGTATGCTATGAATATATATTTCTATTACAGATTGATGAATAAAGTTGTTTTGCCCAATGGACAGACAAGATTTAGCCAGGTGGCAAAACAAAACAGGGATAGAGAAAGGTAGCAGAAAGAGGCAGGGAGGCACCACGTCGCTAACAAGATAGCAAAAGACCTGGACATCACCAGTATGCCAAGACTACATGGAGATACACAGATTAATGGAAATGGGTTAATAAATTAGAAAGCGGTGGCCAACAAGAAACCTGAGCCATCGGCCAAACAGTCTATAATTAATATAAGCTTCTGTATGTTTAATCGGGGCTAAATATCTGCAGGAACAGGGTGGAAAGTTACATCAACATTACTCCTTTGTATGTGTTTTTATCTTTTGTTCTAAAATGTTCAATGTGCTGTTACATTACTTGTATAAGATTGCTCCAATTTTTATGTTGTCACAGAGCTATGAATTTGCCTCTTAGAACCACCTTTATTGTGTCCCATAAGTTTTGGTGTGCTGTGTATTTATTTTCATTCAATCCTAGAAAATCCTTAATTTCTTTCTTGACACATTTTCCTTATTCAGCAGAGATTTATTCAGTTTCCATGAGTTTGCAAGCTTTCTGTTGATTCTATTATTATTAATATTCAATTTTGTTTTGTTTCTTCATGGTGGTCAGATAGGATGCATGGTGTTATTTAAGTTTTCTTGTAAGCGTTGTGACTTGCTTTATGTCAGAGTGTTCAGTTTTGGAGAAAGTTCCATGAGGTGCTGAGAAGTGTGTGTGTGTGTGTGTGTGTGTGTGTGTGTGTGTGTATGTATGTATGTATGTATGTATATATGTATGCATGCATGTATGCATGTATGAATGTATATGTATATATTTATATTGGGTTGAAATGTTCAGTAAATATCTATTAGGTCCATTTGGTTTGTAATATCAGTTAGCTCCAGTTTTTCTCTTTTTAGTTTTTGTCTGGATAATATGTTTATTTGTGAGGGGGCATTAAAGTCTCTATTAGTGTGTTAGGATAAATAAGCGATTCAAACTGTAGTGGTGTTTTGTTTTTCTTTTTGTTTCTTTGCTTGTTTTATGTACTTGGAAAACCTTGTCTTTGACACATAAGTGTCAAGGCTTACAATGTCCTCTTATGGATTTTTTCCTTTGGTGAGTATGTAATGCCCTTCCCTATCTCTTCTGCGATAATATCTACCCTTATATTGAGGTGTGTGGCTTAGATTCAGTAAATTCTGTTATCTCATCCATTGAGTTAGTTTGTGTTTTTCTATTGGGGAATTGAAAACATTGATGTTGAGAGAGATTAGTGCCACATGAATTTTGAGCCTTGTTATATAGTTGTTGTGGTTTGTGTGCATGTGTGTGCATGTGTGTGTGCCTGCATGAGGTGTGTGTGTGTGTGTGTGTTTCTACTCTTTTCATTTGATGATTTTGGATTATTTAACTCTTAGGTTTTCCTGGGTGATGTTAACCTCTTTGTGTTATAGTTTTCCCTCTAGCACCTTCTGTAGGACTGGATTTGTAGAAAGATATTGCTTAAATATTTTGTTTTATCATGGAATATCTTATTTTCTCCATCTATTGTGATTGAAAGTTTTTCTGGGTATAGTATTCTGGCCTGGCATCTGTAGTCTCTTGGAATCCACAGGACATCTATCCTGACTCTGGCCTTTCCAGGAGTTAATGTTTCCATTGAGAAGCTGGTAATAATTATAATATGTCTATCTGTGTAAGTTACTTGGTGTTTTCCCTTTCAGCTTTCAATATTCTAAGTTCTGTACCCTTTGAGTTATGTGCCAAGGGAATATCTATACTGAAACGTCATTTTGTGAAGCTTTAAAAAATTTTCCTTTGCTGCTGATGTATGATTTATGGACCATTCAATGCACCATTTAAATGTGTATGATTCATTGTAATTCAGTACACTTGTTATGTTTTATAATGACCTTAAATAAAAATGTCAGTTTTCCTTTTTCCATTAGCTAGTATATTAGTTAGCTTCACATTATTAACACACAATATCAGAGGCCAAAATTACTCAGAGAAATGGTAACATAGCACATATTTTTAGAGACAAAAGTGGTAAATGGTGTCCCATCATAACAAGAATACATGCATAAACAAAAGGCTCACGTCTTGAACAAGAGCTGAGAGGAGATTAGTAAGGCCCCATAATCCCTTTAGGGGACCTAAGGGCCTCCTGTAATTCCCTGTCTCCTAGATGTCTTACTGTATCCTATCCTAAGAACCAATCTTTAACAAATAGGCCTTTGGCTTATTCAGTGTTCAAATTAAAGCATCTGGGTGAGGTTATTTTGCACTCTATTTTATATTGCCTGATTGTCATATTTGAGATTATAAAACTGCTTCCTTTTATGTATGCCTTCCTTGGCTTAGAATACTTTCAAAGTTCATTCATCTCGCAGGATTCATTGATATTTTTTCTTTTGTACACTGAATAGTATATTTCATAAGCATGTCAATATTCTTGTTTTCTCCATCCATTCATCTATTTCCAATTTTTCTATGCCTGGTTTTATGAGAGGGTGTGAGTGGATGCTTCTGTTGCTAGTGCTTTGCAAGTGTCAATCTGTCAAGCTGTGGTGTGAAGCAAAAGGTGCTTCACTGGAAATTTCAGTAAGCCAATGAAACAGAGCAAGCTGGCTGTATCCAACTATTCCTGCCTTTGATACAGTTCTAATTTTTCTGTGCCTGATTTTCTGAGAGGGTGTGAGTGGATGCTTCTGTTGCTAGTGCTTTGCAAGTGTCAGCCTGTCAAGCTGTGGTGTGAAGCAAAAAGGGCTTCACTGGAAAGTACAGTAAGCCAATGAAACAGAGCAAGCTTGGACTTTGACCATGTTCTGTTTCTCATTTTAGTTTCTATAGTTTCTTATTTTACAGCCATGTTCTGGGTGTGTGCTGCCTCCTTTCAGTGCTCAAAGAGATTTACTTCTGCATGTTAGCCACCTCTCCCTTTGCATGCCAAAGTGCTTTAGACATAGGCCTAACTCCCTGTATAAAATGACAAATGTTTGTGACTCACCTATATATATGCACCTGTACTGTATGCTTTAACTCATCCTCCATTTTTCATGCTGAAAGTCAACATTACAACATAAATTTTTGTAGATTTTTTTCACTGCTAAGATTGAACCCAGGACCTTGTGCATTCTAGGCAAGTACTCTACTATGGAGCCAACACCCAGATCGATTTTGCACATTTTTCAAAATTTAGTTTTATTTTATGTATGAGTGTTTTGTCTGCATGTATGTTAATGTACCACCTGAATGCCTGGTACCAGTGAAGGCCAGAAGAGAACATCAGATCCCCTGGAACTGTGGGAAATGTGTCAACATCTATAGATGGTTGTAAGCCAGCATGTAGGTGCTGGGAATTAAACCTGGGTGTTTTGGAAGAAGAGCCACCACTCTTAACCACTGAGCCATCATTTCAGGCCCATCACTTTGTGCATCTTACTAGGCTTTATTTCCAATCTAGAATTCTGTAGCATCCTAGATCCAAAATGTATCCATGTGTTTTGCCAACCACATGGGTGGGCTGTAATTATAGACAGAGAAGTGGCAATAACACACAGAAAACACAGGAAGTAAGGTAAAGAAACAGTGCCATTCTTTATAGTGCCTGTTTTTTCTCATTTGCATATGGTTGACTAGTTGGCTGCTTGTGAATGGTTGAGAGTCCACTACTTTTTGCAATAGTAGGGTTTTTTCCCCATAAGTTTGTAGTTCACTATGTAGGAAAATTCCTCTGGTCAAATTTAAGAGGTAATCTCTAGATCAAACAGTTCAGTTTAACACAATTATCTAACACAGTGTGAATGTTAATACATAGTTTCTCTGTTTGATCAGTTACTTTTCTGGTTGCTGTGACCAAATACCTGACACAGTGAACTTAAGGAAGGTGTGGTGATGTGAATGTAACTGGTCCCTGATCTGAGCTAGTGAGAGATCACTGGAACTGGTCTGAAAAGGAGGGAATCAACATAGGACTGAACTCTACTCCCTTAATACAGGTAACAATGTTGATTGTCAGACAATATATGGTCACTGGCTGTGGGTCCAAGTTCTAACTTTAATGCACAAACTGACTTCATGGAACATATCCTATATGGATAGATACCTTAGACATCTTCAACACAGGGTTATGGGGGCTACAGAGTTTCCTTGGTTCCTCCTCTACTAGATAATTGATCAGCATTAGTGTATTTCCTAGGGGTGGTCTTACCAGCTCCAAGGAAGATATGAGTGTAGGATAGGAAGAGGAGGTTTTAGGAGAAGAAGGATTTTAGTACAATAAAAATTAGGTAAAAATAACAACAACAGGTGACTATTATCTCTTAATATCAGTGGACATCATATACTTAAAAAATGAACAGGATAATAGTTTGTATATCATTGAAAAATATGTCTCCTTCTGAAGCAAACATGAAATACAACTCAAAATTATAGAGAGTAACTGCCACATAGTAAATGATTGGAAATAATTATCCAGTCAAATGGACATAAGAAACATTATTGTTCCCCATTTGTAAGAATGATGTCCAGGAGCTCACACCTTTTCAGGTCAGCTGTTTCTGTGGTACTCTCCAGGCTGATATTGACCCATTTGTTCATCATTCTTTTCTTATTGAAATTGTGTACCAAGATTTCTTGTCATTGTTTAGCTTTTCTTGTATACTTCTGCTTTTATCAGCTACTGGATGAAATCTCTAGCATGGCTTACAAAGTAGGCATTAATCACATTACATGGAATGTGCATTTAATGTAGCCTCTCCATTGTTGCTTAGATTATTAGTTGGGATTATCATTGTGGATCGAAGACCATTTGCCTAGTGCCATGTTTCTCTTTAATCCTATTATTTATGCCTCTATTGAGGTATCTCTTTTATAGCTGTCATATATCCTTCCCCCAAACAATCTTCCTGATCTCTCTTGTTCTCGACTCCTTTTCTCTACTGCACTCCTCTTTCTCCTACCTGCTTCCCCTTTCCTCATGCTCTATAATTATTCAGGAAATCTTTTCCCTTTCCCATACTCAGAGGAACCATGTATGTCTCTTTTTGTGTCCTACTTTTGTACCTAGAGTCTTTGGAGGTGTGAATTATAGGCTAGTTATAATTTGCTCTATGTCTAATATCTGTATATTATTGAGTAAATAAGATGATTGCTTTCCTTGTATTAGCTAACTCACTCAGAATGGTTTCTTCTAATTTTTTATTGTTTATTTTTCTACTGAATAGTACTCAATTGATTAATCGCATCAAATTTTCTTTCTTCATTCTTTAATCGAGGGATATCGTGGTTGTTTCCAGGTTCTTAGTATTTTAAATACTACTTTAACGAACATAGCTGGATGGATGTCCATGTTGTATGAATTTACATCATTTGGGTATGTGCCAAAAAGTGGAATTTCTAGATGTTAAAATAGACTGATCCCCTATTGTCAAATAAATTCCCATACTGACTACAGGAAGGGATGTACAAGTTTTCCCTCTCAACAGCAAGCGAAAAACATTCCAATTTATCCATATCCTCTCCCGCATAAACTGTCCATGGTGGATTTCTGTATCCAATTTGGCAGGTGTAAGATGTTGTTATTTTTAACATTTCCCTGGTGTCTAATGATGTTGATCAATTTCCTATGTGTCTTTTAGCCATTTGAGATTCCTCTATTGACCAACCAAAATCCTGAATGTTCAAAGACTTCAATCTAAATCCAGCCAGAACATAAAACTTGGCAGAGTAACTGTGGGGTAGCATTGAATGAATGAATTTGAAGAGCAGAGCACTTCCTGAATATAATAGTAGCACAGACACTCAGATCAACCATTCAGTAATGGGGCGAAATGAAACTGAGAATATTCTGTAAGAAAAACACATAGTCAACAAGAAAAGAGAGGAGACCAGACAATGGAAAAAGATCTTCACCATTCCCAGATCTAGCCAAGTGCTAACTTCTAAAATACACCATAACAGAAGAAACTATTCAGCCAAAGACCAAATAATCGCATTAAAATGTGAGTTACAGGACTAAATGGACAACACCCAATAGGGTTTTACCTCTTATGGAAGCAAAAATCTTCTAATGAAAGACTTGGAAGTGATCCTTCACAGGCTGTATTTAGTGAGGTTACATACTCTCATGTTGGTTAACAGTTCCAGGTACTTGAAAATGGGAAAACCTTTTTTTCATGGGCTCATTTGGAGATTTAAGTCCGATGTATGGTTAAATTTGATGTTGTACAATGGCACATATCTTAGGATATTAAAATCCCCAAGTACAAAACTGGATCTCAGATGCTCTCTTTTTCTTGGACCCATGGTATGGGCAGAGAGATATTTGTCACAGTTGCCAGGAAATTCTTAGGATCTCTCTGTCACAATCTATTACATATTCAAATTCTATACCAAGCACACCCACTCATGACCTCACAATATGTCCTTCTGGACTTAGGCAGAAGATACAAGTCTGTTTCTGGCTTTAACTATTTTTACTTCTGCTGCCCCACACTAACTTACTATGACTTCAATCCAGTACACATGTAAGTAAATGTATCATTATACTACTTCAGTTTCTTGATGACCACTTATATATATCCCATATGCTGCAGTTCCCAAAATGTAGTTTTGTGAAGGTTTAAGGCTTAATGTTATTTCACTCATAATTTTTGGTACATTAGTTCTGATCCTTTCACCTATTGTCCTCCAAATTCATTTACACTTGAAATAAGATTGTCAATCGCATTTCCCTCTTCCTCCCCTCCTCCCATGCCCCCAATTATCAAACTACCTATCCCATACCATTTCTACTCACTAAGGAGTGTGAAGTCTTGTTCAGTTTCTGTCACATCTTTTTGGATTGGACCTATCCCATACTCTAGGTTGAGGGAGTATACCTTTATGTGAAATCACCTTCAAAATGCATTCCTATGCAAGGGATAAGTACTCATATGTGAGACTCTTCTCTAGATTCATAGTAGATTTGTTTGCGGAATACATTTTATAAGTGAAGAATTGTACATTCCCAGAGTCATCAGCCTACAGAGGCAACCCAATTGATTTTGAGATTTTTTGGTGATATACTTGAATAAAATTACCCCCTCTAAAGGTATAGACACCATATCTTCTTTCTATGTAAACCTATGAAACCACTATTGTTGGCAATGCTCTCAATTCATGTTTACAAGCTTGGATGTGTCCACAAGAGATTCCTTTACGTCCAATGTCTGAAAGCTTATCTCTGTATTTTGAAACAATAATTTTACCTGTTCTCACTAAAAAATGAATAACTATACAGAGAATGTTATTCTTATCTTTTTTATCATTGGATTATAACCTGTTTTAATCTCAGATTCTTTTTAATTTCTTTTGATAGATAGTTTTTAAAAGTGATCACATTTTTCGTTCTTGGAACTTGAATAGCTCTAATACTCAATATGGCATGCTATATTATATTATGCAAGCATGTCTTCTCCATTTTTGATACATAGATGGATTTCCCTCCTTGCCCATTCCTCAGAATTACTTAATGAAACACTGTCTTTAAGTATTAGAGGTCCATGTGCTACCCTTTATTTTACCTGTGCTCAGAGAGTATCTGAAAAGCATAGGTCAGTAATATGGAAATTCAAGGATGTCAGACTTGGTACATTTTGACCAGACAATTCTTTCATGGATTTTATGCATGTTTGAGAGATATTCCCTCAAAGTTTAAATGATGCAATTACTTCATGCTGTATGTTTGCTAGCTAGATAAGCCACAATGTCAGTGGAAACTTGTGAAAGGAAACACTTTGTATTTCATGTGTTTAAACAATCTTTCATTATGTCATAGACGTTTCTCCTGCTAATGTTCTCACTAAGATAATACACACCTTTTGCTTCCTAATTCTACATTTCCACTAGAATCACTTGTTGCATATATGCAAACCAAATCGCAAGGATCAAACCTTTATCTTTCAAAATGAGTTTAAGATTCATTTGAAGTAATATACTTTGAAATGAAGTGACCCGAGAACAAAATTGTCAGGATTTTAAAATGGCCATTGCATACTAGAAAAAATAAGAAAGCATCAAATAAAGAAGGAAAGACAGGAGAACTACCTAATATGAGAACAGAAAATATAAAAATACATTAACAATGAATATGGTGAGGGAATAATATTACAGGATAAAGTATATAAATTGATTGGGAAATGGCTGGAAGGACAGAGGAAGCAAATAAGGATAAGATACATGAAACCAGAA
The DNA here is from genome assembly GCF_003668045.3 of Cricetulus griseus. Lineage (NCBI taxonomy): Eukaryota > Metazoa > Chordata > Mammalia > Rodentia > Cricetidae > Cricetulus > Cricetulus griseus. Next base: position 76,073 of record NW_023276830.1, read on the forward strand.
TTGAATATTGAGATGGTATTTTTTATGATTTCAGTATTGTACATTCTAATTAATATAATTTAGATTATATAGCGATAACTAGTGTTAAAGAGGCCATGAAAGTGCACATAAGTGATTGTGTTCAAACATAGAATGCAGATTTTGTTATAGCATAAGTTAATCTAAAAATATTGTATATGACATAACAATTGTCTTATTTTACTAAGAAGACCATTTCTGCCATGTTCAGCAAGACCAACGTTCCTTTTAAAAATTCTATAAGGTTGAAGCCTCCTGGTTTACCTTCACGCACTTTTTGTCACTGATATTGTTGCATAGTTTAGCTTATGTTTGAGGTTTCACAACTTTAAAATTATATCAAACTGGAAAAAACACAAAATAAAGCAATGATTGGGAGAACCCATATCAAGGGGAAACAACAATCAAATAATAATCTCAAAAGGTAAAAAAAGCAAACATTAAGAGGACCAAAATTATCACCTTATCTTTAAGGGAAAATGTAGGGGAACTTTTAGCCAGCTGTAGCCATGCCTGCTTAGGGGCTGGCTAAAGCTTCCCCTAGGAAACCACACAAGTATGTGAAGGTATATGCCCAATGGATGCTCAATTATACCACATGGTAGCTTGCTCAACTATGTTCATGGAAACATAATTCATAGTAGACATGTTGTATCCCCTGGACATGTGGAATCGTTTGATATAAAGAGCAAATGAATAGGTAGGGGAACTCCATAAAATTTGAATCTGTCTATAGAATTCTTTTTTCTCACTTTTCTAGCAAGCATGATGTAAAAAAACTCCAGGAAAGGTCCCAAATTACCCAGACACTATGTGTAGATTTCTAGAGTAATAAATTCTGTTAATTGAAAAACTTGGCCACCATTCCAAGTGTGATACTCTGGCATGTAATGTTTCTCAATCAATACCTCTAGATCGCTGTATGCCTAGGGAAAATACACAGTCCATCAATGCCTCAAATTTTAAATATCCTTGAATTTCAAAAGAAGAAAGAACCTTGCCTGTATCTGTAGAATGTATACTGTACTAGAGACTAGACCTTCAAAAAGATTAAGTAGGAGAGATATATAATTAGAGAAAAGCAACTTACATATGAATCTTTTCTAGTATGAGAAATTGCTTCATACCCAGAGGTGGTGTTATATGTATTTATACCCAGTACTCGTAATGTAGAGTCAGGCAAATCTCTGTGATTTCGAGACCAGCATGGTATAAAAGAGCTACTTCCAGAACAGTGTCCTAAGCCACAGTTTAAAAAGTCTTGAAAAATACTAAATAACATTGAAAATACATAAATATCTTGGATGAACAATGGAAAACTGAACTTGGGAAAGATATTTCTGAGGCTTAATTTATTACCCCATGTTTACTACTTAAGAAAAAGGCACCAATGAAAGCTACTGAATAACTTTTTCAAAGACTGTATTCACTGGCAGTATAACCCGTTGAATGGATAAATATGTCAAATAAAAGTCTGTTGTTCATGGCTTGTCCATGGCCTGTTTGGAGTCACCTAACACCTTGTAAATAGTAAAGGCTGTACAGGACACTTGCATTGAATAGTAAAATATCCTAAGAAAACTGTGCTCTCAGCTGTTATCTACATGTTTTTCCCATGTTATGGAGAGAAAAAAATCCCATTGTGATTGCCAGACAAAAAAAAATGATATGAAGTTATGACGAAATACATACAAGGTAACACAATCCCCCACAAACATGACTTCACTTCATGAGTTCCTTTGCATTCTCCTTTTAACATAACCCTATGTGTAAGTTGTAAGCAATTTTTGGCTTCTTCTATCTCATAGGATCTTTATACAGATTCAGGAAACCACACAAGTATGTGAAGGTATATGCCCAATGGATGCTCAATTATACCACATGTTAGCTTGCTCAACTATGTTCATGGAAACATAATTCATAGTAGACAGAACTTGGAAACAAACTTGATGCCCATCAACTGATGAAAGGATACAAAAATGTGCTACATTTACCCAATGGAGTACTACTCACCTGTAAGAAATATATGACATCCTAAAATTAGTAGACAAATGCACAGGACTAGAAAAAACATCATGAGTGAGCTATCCTAGAAATATATAGTATGTACTCACTAGTAAATGGATATCAGACATAAAGAAAAAGATACCTAGCCTGCAATCCAAAACCCTGGAAAAGCGACAACTCTCTTGCAGAAACAGATGGAAGCAAATCCAGAAATCCACAACTAACCATTTCGCTAAGCTCATGGAGTTAACTCAAAGTAAGAAAGAAATATTATGAACAATGTGGTCAAGACAATGATTGGGAAACCCACAGAATCTGCTAGGTGTGTCTTATAATGCCAGGGAATTCGGATCCTAGGCCAGCATATGGATGAAAAACTGCCAATGGGCTTCGGCGTGTCCAAGGTCTCCACCGAACTTAGATCAGAAGCAAAGATCATTGTTGTCAGATGACTCTAAGCAGAAACGACGAATGTAACCAGAGACATCACCTGGCATACCTGAGGTAGCAGATGAATACAGAAGTTCCAATGGTTGACGGTGTATAAAATCTCCCTGCCAAAACTGGATCCAGTGCACAGATCAATGGTGTTAGATGACTCTAAGCAATGATGATGAATGGAAACAGAAACAGCCTCTGACTTCCATGGGCCTGCAAATGGACCCAGAACTGCCAGTGGATATCGGCGTTTCTCAGCCCGCAGCTGAACTTGGATCACAGCAAAGATCACTGGTGTCAGATGCCTCTAAGCAGTAATGATGAATGGAACCAGACAAAGACCCTGACCTCCATGTCCTGGCAGATGAACACAGAACTGCCACTGGGCCTTGGTGTCTAGGATCTCACTGTCAAACCTGGATCTGGTACACAGATCACTGGTGTTAGATGAATCTAAGCAGTGACTGAGAATGGAACCAGAAACACTGCCTGGATACCTGGGCGAACGAAGGACACAGAATTGCCACTGGGCCTTGCTGGGTAGGATCTTGCTGCCAAACCTCGATCCGGTGCACAGATCACTTATGTCAGATGACTCTAACCAGTGATAACAACGGTAAGCAGAAACAGCCCCTGGACTACCAGGTCTGTCAGATGTTCACAGAAATGCCAATGGGCCTTGAGTTTTGTAGCCTGTTGCTGAACTCCGATCCTGGGCTGTCAAATGGACACAGACCTTCCACTGGGCCTTGGCATGTCAGAGAATGCTGTCAAACTCATATCAGGTACACATATCATTGGTGTCAATTGACTCTAAGCTGTGACGATGAATGTAACCGCAAACATATCTGGCCCACCTGCAGCAGCGGATGGACACAGACATAGAACTTCCAGTGTGCCTCGGTATTTTAAAACCCATTGCCGAACTCACATCCTGTGCTGGCAGAGAAGCACAGAGCTGCCACTGGGCCTTGGTGTTTTTGCGCTGGCAGCCGAACCTAGATCAGGAGCAAAGATCAATAGTGTCAGATGACTGTAAGCAGAGATGACAAATGCAACTGGAAACAGAACCTGGCAAGTCCAGAGCTGCTGCTATTCATCCAGTTTGCAGAGGGAAAGAGAAAAGGAAAGAGAGTGTGAGAGACTGGGAGAGAGAGAGAGAGAGAGAGAGAGAGAAGTTCGAGTACATTCTTAAAGGAATGCAACAAGCAGTATATAAGCCTTAGGACAGAAGTATGTTTTAGGGAGCAAACTTTAATAAGGTCCATATCAGAGGCACTAGTGGCATTGCCATGCAGATTTTAAAAGGCCATTTTAACCTTTATACATCTCCATCCCTCAGGAGAATATATGCAGCTGTGAGGATTTTGGAGCTGAACCATCACCCATACCCCACTAACATTATTTGTTTTACAGAGGCTGGTTCCAGCCAAAGACTAGTACAGTTTTCCTTGCCTTCAGGGAATCCTAAGACAGCACACACATGATGCAATGTGAGATTCCATGACGGGCACCCAAGGTAGGTTGAAGGGAACCTCCTAAAACAGGTGCAGTCATCTGTCCTGATGCAGAAGCACAGGTTTCTTTATATTAATTTAAGAGAGAGGAATTGTGGTGCACCAAAATCTTCCCGCTATGGAATATTTTGAGATCCAGCCTTTGGTTTTATTAAACAGGAACACTGGAAAGTTCCGGCCCAATATTGCATTGTTAATGTCAGTAGGGCTATTATTGTTTACCATGGCCTCAGGGTAATGTACCTCTTATTTGCATCTCTGTGGACCTAAGAATCTGAATAGGCCCTCACCTGGGTGGAGGTGCTATAGGTGTGTGAGTAAATTGTGAGGACAGAAGGTTAAAAGTTAAACAGACAGATAACAAGGTTAAACAGACAGATAAAAAAGCTCAGTTTAGGTGGAGACCAGTCCAGAACAAGTACAGCTTCAAGTATTCACCCACAGTGCTGAGGCAAAAACAGAGGACAAGACAGAGCAAGAGACAGAGACTTTGTCGTAGGGTAGCAGGCAAACACGTTGCAAAGTAGTTAGAATTATAGACTCCCACCCAGGGTTTAGAGACATATACAGAGAGACACAGACAGTGACAGACAGAGATACACAGAGACAGAAACAGAGACAGAGACAGAGACAGTGAATGCTAGAGAGAGAGTTAGAGAAGGAAATGACAGACAGACAAACAGACAGTACATGGCTTAATGTAGGCTTGGATAAGTGCATTATACATCCAGAGGCTGGCTATCAACATACACATGGAAGAAGCTGTCTCTGCCTAATGAACTCAGTGGTGCTGCTGACATCATCTCTTGCACCCAAGTAGATGCAGTCACACGAACTTTCAAACTAATCTAGGAAATGGTATTAAAACCTTCCTGAAGAAGCTAACCATGGAAAACTCACCTTTTAGAGTTATGTGATTCCTTTTGTTCAATTAGACCATTTATGTACATCTTAGGGTATTTGATTTTGCTCTATAAAATGGCATTGATCAGTTTTTTCCATGGTAAGAGTATCAGCTAGATTCCCTTAAATATGAGATGCACTTCCAATGGGAGTGGATGAAGGAGCCTTGGTATCCAACATCTCAGTAGATGGAGTCAGCCTTAACGAATAGACAATTGTGGAACAAAAAATGCCCAAGTGGTAAAGGTGACACTGGGTTCTGAAGAGTGGAGGGAAGAAATTCCCAAAGTCGTAAATCTGAAACCCACAGGTGATTCAGAGAATAGGGTGGTGAACCTCTTCCTTGGTGGACAGGAAACACACTGTCCACATAGGTTTTTCAGCATTTGGTCAGCTCCAGAAAATATCTCTGTGATGTCCCACACAACAGAGCCATGGTATGGAGAGAGATCACAGACAGAGAGAGAGAGCCTCCATGGCTTTCACAGCTCCAGAGTTGGTCATTTGTTTACCTGGAAGGGGAAAGTTCACTATGGAGATGGAACCCTGAGCAATGGAACAGCAATCTTAGAATGTCCCTGAACTTTAGATTTTCTGACATGGTTGGAGAGGGTGAATGGGGCAGACAGGAGAAGAGATGAACAGGTTCAGAGGAAGATACCAGAGAGAAGATAGCAGAGAGGACTTGGAAGGTGACAGAGAATAATACATTAGGTGTGGTTAGGGATCTGTCTTTTAAAGGGTCCTCTAACCCTGACTGCAGACTTAATACCCATGGAACCCTGGACTGAACAGAGTACTGGCTGAGTGAATGCACCCTTCTGGGTTTCGAGAATAGGACAGATGTAAGACATTCATTCACACCATCATTTAGTATGGAAATTTGAGGTCTTGAACTTGGGAACATTGGGAATATTGATGTCGACTTCTCAAGACTACTTCTTTTGGAAGAAAGGGCATTGACAAACTTTGGGGGCCCTGAGCATAGTCGGTTATTACCATATCCTGAAGTCCCTGCTTGCTCAAAGATTTGCAGAATGTGTGGCACTGTCTTGGGATGTCAGCAGTGTAGAAGATGAGGTTAAGTTTAGAAAACAAAATATTTCTTTTGTCCTGGTGACAGAGGGTTTCAAGTCAAACGAGGGAGGGTTTTCCCAGGGAAGTTCCAGAAGAGGAAGAGAGGAATGTGGGAACATTGAGAGGCTGAATACTATTTTTTGTAGTGAATCTTTGGACCATTTATCACGGGTCCCATTCAGCTCACTGGAACTTACAAGAAAACTTTGGGTTTGCAAAAAACATAAATTGGAGACACATCGGCTGCCTTTATTGATGCAAGCAACTTGAATGAAAGCATTCACATTTTTAAAAAGAAGGGTATCTACAGGACAACAAAAGCACCTATTTTGCAAATTTAGAGTGGTTTAATGTGCTCTTCAATACTCTGACAGAGACAGGACACACAAAGCAAGGGAGACACATGCAAACCGACAGACCAATGGATCAGATTTGATAGAGAACAATCCTGAGAAAGTACAGAGATACTGCTATTCATCTAGGTTGCAGAAGCAAAGACAGAAAGCCAGAGAGAGGTTGATAGAGGGAACAAGAGAACCTACGTGCATCAGGATAAGACTTCTAACAGGGTCCATTAAGCTGCTTGTACACTTAGTAACCATGGAAGCCTGGATTGACCGAGGACTGCCTGAGTGAGTGCATGAAACCAGGTGCCATGGACCGGCCAGCCTGATGCCTGTACCTTTCATTCCTACTTTCCCTGAATACTGAATGTTGGGGTTTTAGAAATGGCAATTTAGAGAATATGGATTTCGAGTTCTCAAGATTGTATCCTGCTGAAGTAGGGCATTTACAATCATTGGGGACCTGAGAATGTTGCAATAGCACCAAATCCTGGAATATCTGTTTGTTCCTTTCTTGGACCAGCCAGATAACACTCACTCGGGTCTACTAGAACTCAACAGATGTCAGCAGTCTAGGACATGAAGTTACGTTTAGAAACAAAAGTGTTTCTTAAGTCCTGGTATCAGAGCAGTGATAGGACATTAGATGGGGTGATTCACGAAAGAGAGATCCCAGATGATGAAGAAAGGAATCTGTGATCATAAAAATGCTGAGTTCTATTTTTCTGGAGTGCATCTTTGGACCTGTTTTCATGGGTCCCTTTCAGGACCCTGCACACTGTAGAGAAGTTTAGCATGCTCTTCAGTACTCAGGCTGAGAGACAGATACACACACACACACACACACACACACACACAGAGAGAGAGAGAGAGAGAGAGAGAGAGAGAGAGAGAGAGAGAGAGACATACAAACAGACACATAAAAAAGGTAAGTTTAGGTGGAGACCAGTCCAGAACAAGTACAGCTTCAAGTATTCACCCACGGTGCTGAGGCAAAAACAGAGGACAAGACAGAGCAAGAGACAGAGACATTGTCTTAGGGTAGCAGGCAAACACGTTGCAAAACAGAATTATAGACTCCCACCCCGGGTTTAGAGACGTATACAGAGAGACACAGACAGTGAGAGACAGAGATACACAGAGACAGTGACAGAGACACTGAGTGCTAGAGAGAGAGTTAGAGAATGAAATGACATACAGACACACAGAGAGTCCATGGCTTAATGTAGGCTTTGATGAGTGCATTCTACATCCAGAGGCTAGCTACCAACATACTCATGGAAGAAACTGTCTGCCTAATGAACTCAGACCTGCTGCTGATATCATCTCTTGCACCCAAGTAGATGCAGTCTCATGATCTTTCACTCTAATATAAGAAATGGTAGTAAAACCCTCCTGAAGAAGCTAACCATGAAAAACTCACCTGTTTCACAATAATGTGATTCCTTTCATTCTCTTAGTCCATTTAAATACCCTTAGAATATTTGATATTGCTCCACAAAATGGCATTAAACCATTTTCCACGGCAACAGTAAATGAAAACTGACCACTGAGCAATGGAACACCTACCTTAGAAAGCCTAAGAACCGAGCATTTCAGACAGGCTTGTAGATTTTGATTGGGGTAGACAGGAGAATAGAGAAAGGGCTTCAGAAGAATAGCAAATAGCAGAGAGGAGAGAGGGAGTGGATGTTGAGATGGACGGTGAGAGAGAGAGAGAGAGACAGAGACAGAGAGAGAGAGAGACACAGAGAGAGAGAGAATAAGAGAGCATAGGTGGTTTTGGATCTGTCTTTTAAAGGGGTCCTATAAACCTGCTTGCAGACTTAGTATCCATGGATGCCTCGACTGAATAGAGTACTGCCTGAGTGAGTGCATCATGCCAAGTGCCTTGGACAGACCAGCCTGATGCCTGCACATTTCATTTCCATTTCCATAATTAGTGAATGATGGGGTGTTAGAAATGGAAATTTAGGGAATAGGAAATCGAGTTATAAAGATTGCATTCTGCTGAAGTAGGACATTGACCATCCTTGGGGACCTGAGAATGTTGTGGTATTGCCACAGCCTTGAGTATCTATGTGTTCCTTCATTGGACAGGCAAGTAGCATTTGTGCCTCCTAGACCTTGCCAGATGTCAACAGTGTAGTAGATGAGGGTAAGTTTAGAAAAGAAAATGCTTCTGAAATCCTGGTATCAGAGGGGTGAGTGGTCAGATGATGGAGTGGTTCCCGGGAGAGAGATCCCAGATGAGCAGGAAAGGAATCTGGGATCATTGAGAGGCAGAATACTAATTAGCTGTGGTGCATCTATTTGAACCTGTTTGCATGTGTCCAATTCAGCTCCCTGGAACTTACACGAATATTTGGGTTCACCAAAAACATAAGTTGGAGATACATCAGTTGCCTCTTTTTGATAGTAGCGACTTGGCTGAAAGCATTCTCATTTTGCAATAGGAAGGGTATCTTTCGGACGATGGAAAAGAATGTTAATTTTGCAATGTAGAGAGGTTTAATATGCTCTTCAGCACAAGAACAGAGAGTCAGACAGTCAGACAGACACACACACACAAACATACACACTCACAAACACGCACACACACACACAGAGAGAGAGAGAGAGAGAAAGAGAGAGAGAGAGAGAGAGAGAGAGAGAGAGAGAGACATACAGGTAAATGCTCAGCTTTGGTGGACACAAGACCAGAAGTATTACAGCCACAAGTATACAACCACGGTACAGAGCCAAATACAGAGGACCAGAGAGAGAGAGACAGAGACAGAGACAGAGAGAGACAGAGAGAGACAGAGAGAGACAGAGAGAGACAGAGACAGAGAGAGGAGGGGGACTTTTCAATACTGTACCATGCAGGCATACTGCAAGAAGAAAGAATTATAGACTCCGACCTAGGGTGTAGTGACATATACATAGAGAAAAAATCAGTAAGAGACAGAGACACACAGAGACAGATATTTTGAGTGATAGACAGAATTAGAGATGAAAGGACAGACAGACACACAAACAGACACACAGACAATCCAAGGGTTAGTGTAGTTTAAGATAAGTGCATATCACTTCCAGAGGCAGGCTCCCACATAATCATGGAGGATGCTATCTTTCCCTAATGAACTCCGTCCTCCTGCTGACATCATCTTAAGCACCCAAATATCTACAGTGCAATGATCTTTCAATCTAATCTAAGAAATATAATGTAAACCTTCCTTGAAGAAAGTAACCATGGAACACTCACTTTTTTACAGTAATGTGATTCCTTTCATTTTCTTATTCCATTGATGCACTTCTTAGTGTATTTGACATTCCTCCACAAAAAAATGCAATGAACGGTTATACCACTGTAAAAGTAACTGCTATATTCCCTTAAAAATAAGATGTAATTCCAATGGAGGTGAGCGAAGGAGGCTCAGTATCCATTGTGTTATAAGACAGTGTCAGACATAACTCAAGGAAAATTGTGGAACAAAAAATGCCCGAAAAGTGGAGACAATACAGGGGTATGAAGAGTGGATGGAAGAAATTCCCAAAGGCGTAAATCTGAAACCCACAGGTAATTCAGCAATCATGGTGAGAACCTCATCCTTGGGAAACACACTGCCCTAATGAGGTGTTTCACTGTTTAGTCAGTCTCAGAACAAGATCTGTGTGATGCCCCGCTCAACCAACCCTGGCTATTGAGAGTGTTCACCAAGAGAGAACATCCATGGCTTTCAGCAGCAGGAGAGTGGGCCATTTGTTTACCTGCAAGGGTAAAGCTTGCTATGGAGAACGAACCCTGAGCAATGAAACACGAATCTTAGAATGTACATGAACTAGAAATTTTCCCACATGGTTGGAGAGGCTGAGTGGGGAGACAGAAGAGATGAAGAGCGTCATAGGAGGAAAGCAGATAGCAGATAGAAGAGAGGAATAGGAAGTTGACAGACAGAATAAGACATAAGGAGTGGTGGGGACCTGTCTTTTAAAAGGGTCCTATAACCATGCCTGCAGAATTAGTAGCCATGGAACCCTGGAATGAACAACTGCTGGGTGAATGAATGCACCATTCCAGGTGTCATGGGTAGGTAGCCAGATGCCACCACCTTTCATTCCCACCTTCACTGATTATGGAAATTTGCGTTCTTAGACTTGGTAACTTAGGGTATAATGATGTCAAGTTCCAAGGACTGCTTCTTCTTGATGAAGGGGCATAGAACATATTTGGTGCCCTGAGCATAGAGTGGTAATACCACATCCAGGAGTACCTGGTTGCTCCACAGATTTCCAGAATGTGTGGAACTTTCTTGGACATCCTAAGCCTCGGCAGATGCCAGCAGTGAAGGAGATGAGATTTAGTTTAGAAAAAAATATTTCTGAAGTCCTTGTGACAATGGGTTCCATGGTCAGATGAGGGATGGATTTAACAGGGAATGGTACAAGACGAGGAGGAAAGGAATCTGGGAACATTGAGGGACTAAATACTATTTATCTGGAGAGATTCTTTTTACCGTTTTTCATGGGTCTCATTCAGCTAGCAGGAACTTAGGGGAATACTTAGGTTTTGGCAAAAACATAAATAGTACACACATCAGCTGCCTTTTTGATAGAGGCTACTTGGAAGAAAGCACTCACATGTTTGAAAAAGAAGGGTATCTATAGGGCAATAAAAAAGCACCTTCATTTTCCCATTTTAGACTGGTTTAACATGCTCCATAGTACTCTGAAGGAGAGAGATACACAAACACAGCTAGAAAGACACAAACAGACAGATAGACCAAAGGATTACATTTGGTAGAGAACAATCCTCAGCAAGTACAGAGATTCTGGTATTCATCCAGATTTCAGAGGCAAAGACAGAAGGCCAGAGAGAGAGTGAGAGTCTAGGAGAGAGAGAGAGAGAGAGAGAGAGAGAGAGAGAGAGAGAGAGAGAGAGAGAGAGAGAAAGAAAGAGAGAGAGAGACAGAGACAGAGACAGAAAGAATAAGAGAGATTCAGTAAGCCGGCAGGCCCAGTGCAAAGCAAGTAGAGTTGTAGAGGCCCATCAGGGTGAAGGGACATATACAGAGAGACAGAGACAGTGAGAGATAGAGATACACAGAGACAGCAACATGGGGTGATAGAGAGCTAGTTATGATATGTCAGACAATCAGCAGAGAGACACAAAGACATACCAAGGCTTAGTGTAGGCTGAGATAAGTAAATACGGAGGATTCTCTCTCTGCCTAATGAACTCTGTCCTGCTGCTGACATAATTAGGTGCACCCAAGTACTTGCAGTCCCTTGAAATTTCAATCTAATCTAAGATATGGAATTTAAACTTTCTGTGAAAGCTACCATGCAAAACACAAATTTGGTTCAGTAATGTGTGTCTTGTGACTTTCTTGGTCCATTGATGCACATCTGGGGGAATATGACATTACTCCATAAAATCATTTGAACAGTTTTTCCATGGTAGCAGTAACAGGAAGGATCCCTTAATAATAAGATGTATTTCCCATGGGCGAGCCCGAAGAAGGCCTGGTACTCCCAATTACAGAACACAAGAGTCAGCTTGAACTCATGGACAAGGGCAGAACAAAATGCATGAGCATTCAAGTCCAGACAGAATTCCTAAAAGAGGAGTGAAGGAACTGCCAAAGGCATAATACTAAAAAGACAAATGATTCAGCCAATGTGATGTTGGATTTCATCCTTGTAATACACACCAACCAGAAGGGGTGTCTCACCATTTGCTCAGTCTGAGAAAATGATCTCTGCAGTTTCCCGCTCACCCAAGCATGGGCATGGAGAGAAGTCACAGAGAGAGACCCTCCCTGGCTTTCTCAGCAAAGTGTTTTTCTTTTTTTACATTGAAGGGGAAAGTACAAAATGGACACTGAACACTGAGCAATGGAACACCTACCTTAGAAATTTCATGAACCGAGAAATTCAGACAAGGGGGAGAGGGTGAGTTGGGGAGACAGGACAAAATACGAAGGGGGTCAGAGGAATAGCAGAGAGCAGATAAATGACAGGAAGTGGAAAGTAAGTGTAAGAGAGAAAGATAGAGAGATTCTCAGTTAGCAGGCAAGCCCAGTGCAAAGCACGTAGATTTGTAGAGGCCCACCAGGGTGAAGGGACATATACAGAGAGCAGGTGCCAAGAGACAGGACAGGAGCCATGGCAGAGAGAGGGGTGACCTTCCTGTGGGTCCCGCGTCACCCACACGTGCCTGCCCCTGAAAAAGGATCCTAGGATTGGGGGATGGAAACTGAACTGAAACAGAGCCTGGGCCTGTCAGAGTCTGCCTCTGAACTCGGATCCAGGACTGACAGTTATAGGCAGAACTGCAACTGGGACTCATCATGTCAGAGCCCACCTCCATACTCAGATCCTGGGCGAGCATTTGGATGCAGAATTCCCAATGGGTCTTGATGTGTCAGAGCCAGCTGCCAAATCCGGATCAGGAGCAAAGATGACTGGTATCAGATGACTCTAAGCAGTGACAACAAATGGATCCAGAAACATGCCCTGGCCTCCCTGGGCCAATTGATGGACACAGAAATGCCACTGGACCTCGGCTTGTCTGATCCTGACGCAGAAATCAGATCCTGAGTGGGCAGATGGAGGCAGAACTGACTCTTGTCTTTGGCATGCCATAGCCCGTCCCAGAACTCAGATCCAGAGAAGGTAGATATATACAGAATTGCCACTGGGCTTCGACGCGTCGGAAACACCTCTGAACTTCCATCTTGGGCCAGCAGATTGAGGCAGAAATGCAAATGGGCTTTGGCGTGTCGGAGCCCACAGCAGAACTCAGTTCCAGGAAAGGCAGATGGATGCAGAACTGCCAATGGGCCTCTTGATGTCTGATCCTGGAACCAAACTTGGACCCTGGGCCAGCAGATAGAATGAGAAATGCAATGATGCTTTGGTGTGTCGGAGCCCACCACATAACTAGGATGAATGGATGGCAGATGGATGTCAAACTGCCACTGTGCCTCAATGTGCCATATACTGCCTCTGAACTCGGATTCTGCACAAGCTTTTGGATGTGGAACTACGCCTGGACCTCAGTGTATTGGAGCCTACTACCGAATTGGGATTGGGAGCTATGATCACTGGTGTCAGATGACTCTAATCAGTGATTATGAATGGAAATGGAAACAGCCCCTGATCTACCTGGGCCAGCGGATGGACACAGAACTCCCACTGGGATCTCACTGACGAACTCTGATTCTGGGCTGGCAGAACTACCACTTGTCCTCAGCTTGTTGGAGCCTGCTCCTGAACTTGGATCCATAGCACAGATCACTGGTGTCAGATGACTCTAAGCAGTGATGACCAATGGAACCAGAAACAGCCGCTGAACTCCATGGGCCAGCAGCTGGACAAAAATCTGACACTGGGCCTCGGCATGTCATATACTGCCGCCGAACTCGGATTCTGGGCCAGCATATATATACCTAACTGCAAATGGGCCTTGTCATGTCCAAAGCCTTCACCGAACATGGATCAGGAGCAAAGATCACTGGTGTTAGATGACCATAAGCAGTGACAAAGAATGGAATCAGAAACATCGCCCAGCCACCTGGCCAAGCGATTGACACTCATCTGCCACTGGGCTTTGCTGTGTAGGATCTCGCTGCCAAAACTGGATCCAGTGCACAGATCATTGGTGTTAGATGACTCTAAGCAATGACGATGAATGGAAACAGAAACAGCACCTGACCTCTTTGGGCCTGCAGTTGGACCCAAAACTGACACTGTGCTTCAGCGTTTTGGTGGCTGCTGACAAACTCAGATCCTGGGTCACCATATGGATTCAGAACTGCCACTGTGCATTGGTGTATCCGAGCCCAGAGCTGAACTCGGATAGGTAGCAAAGATAACTGGTGTCAGATGACTCGAAGCAGTGATGGAGAATGGAACCAGAATCAGCCCATGATCTCAATGGGCTGGCAGATGTACACAGAACTGCCACTGGGCCTCGGTGTGTAGGATCTCACTGCAAGCCTGGATCCTGTGCACAGATCATTGGTGTTAAATGACTCAAAGCAATGACGATGAATGGAAGCAGAAACAGACCCTGACCTCCATGGGCCTTCAGATGGACACTAGACTCCCACTGGGCCACAGTGTGTCATATAGAGCCATCAAACTTGGATACTGGGCCAAGACATATTGATGCAGAACTGCCACTGGGCCTCGAAATGTAGGAGCTCGCCCCAGAACTCGGATCCAGATCACAGATCACAGTTGTCAGATGACTCCAAATAGTGATGACGAATGGAACGACAAACAGGCCCTGGACAAACTGCACAGGCAAATTGATGCAGAACTCCCACTGGGCTGCGACGTGTAGGAGCTCGCCCCTGAAGTCAGATCGAGAGCACAGACCACTGGTGTCAGATGACTGTAAGCAGTGATGACAAATGGAACTGGAAACAGAACCTGGCTTACCTGTGCTTGCAGATGGACACAGAACAGCGATTGGGCCTCGGTGTGTCGAAGGCTTCCAACAAACTCATATCAGGAGCAAAGATCAATGGTGACAGATGTCTGTGAGCAGTGAAGGTTAATGGAACTGGAAACAGAACCTGGTTAACCTGGGCCAGTGGATCGACACAGAACTGCCACTGGGCCTCATTGTGTCATATACCGCCAACAAACTCGGATCCTGGGCCATAATATGGATAAAGAAATGCCACTGGGACTCAGTGTGTCATATACCACTGACAAACTCGGGTCCGGGGCCAACAAATAGATGCAGAACTGCCAATGGGCCTCAGCATGTCCATGGCCTCCACGGAACTTGGATCAGGAGCAAAGATCACTGGTGTCAGATTACTTTAACTAGTGACGACGAATGGAACCAGAAACATCACCTGGTCTACCTGGGCCAGCGGATGTACAAACCACAGCCACTGAGCCTCTTGACATGTAGGACCTGGCTCCATAACTCGGATCCAGAGCACAGATCACTGTTGCCAGATGACTCAAAATAGTGACGACGAATGGGACCAGAAACAGTCCATGGAACCCCCGTGCATGCAGATAGATGCAGAACTGCTACTTGGCTTCGACATGTAGGAGCTGGCCCCCTAACTCGGATACAGAGCACAGATCACTGGTATCAGATGACCCTAAGCATTGACAATAAATGGAAGCAGAAATAGCCCCAAACTTTCTGGTCTGGCAGAAGGAGACAGAAATGCCTCCAAGACTTGGCTTTCAGAGCATGCTGCTGAACTCGGATCCTGTGTCGTAGAATGCCATTGAAATCAGATCATGGTCACAGATCACTGGTTTCAGATGACTCTAAGCAGTGATGACGATGCAATTGTAAACAGAACCTGGCTTACCTGGGCCGACAGAGGACACAGATCTGTCACTGGACCTTGGCCTGAGAGAGCCATCTCAGAACTTGGATCTGGCACACAGATCACTGGTGTCAGATGACTCTAAGCAGTGTCAACGAATGGAACCAGTAACATCCCCTGGACACATGGACCAGCAGAGGACACAGAATTGCCACTGGGCCTTGCTGTGTAGGAACTTGCTGCCAAACCTGGATTCTGTGTAAGGTCACTGGTGTCAGATGACTCTAACCAGAGATGACAACGGAAAGCAGAAACAGCCCCTGGATTCCTGGGTCCAGCAGATAGACACATAAATGCCAAAGGAAATTGGCGTTTCATAGCCTGTTGCTGAACTCTGATCCTGGGCTGGCAGATGGAAACAGAACTGCCACTGGTCCTCGGCATGTTGTATAACGCTGCCGAACTTGGATCCTGGGCCAACATATGGATGCTGAACTGCCAATGGGCCACGGCATGACCAAGGCCTCCACCAAACTTGGATCACGAGCAAAGATCACAGGTGTAAGATCACTCTAAATAGTGAAGAAAATGGAAACAGAAACATCACCTGGCCTACCTGGGCCAGCACACGTACAAAGAACTGCCATTGGGACTCTTGACATGTAGGACCTCGGCCCAGAACTCGGATCCAGAGCACATATCACTATTGCCATATGACTCTAAATTGTGATGATGAATGGGACCAGTGACAACCCCTGGACTCCCTGTGCAGGCAGATGGATGCAGAACTGCCACTGGGCTTCGACGTGTAGGAGCTCACCCCCAAACTCAAATCCAGATCATTGGTGTCAGATGAATCTAAGCAGTATCGATGAATGGTAGTGGACAACAAATGGAAGTAGAAACAGTCCCTGGCCTACCTGGGCCAGCAGATGGACACAGAGATGCCACTGTGCCTCAATGTTTTAGAAACCGTTTCAGAAATCAGATCTTGGGCTGACAGATAACCACCAAGCTGCAACAGGGCCTTGGCATGTCGGAGCTCATTGCTGAACTCTGATCCAGTGCATACATCACTGGTGTCAGATGACTCTAAGCAGTGAGGACAAATGGAAGCAGAAACAGCCCCTGAACTGCCTGGTCTGGCAGATGGACTCAGAACTGCCACCAGCCCTTGGTAATTTGGAGCCTGTTGCTGAACTCAGATCCTTGGCTGTCAGATGGACACAGAGGCCTCCACCGAACTCATATCAGGAGCAAAGATCAATGGTGGCAGATGACTGTAACCAGTGATGACTAATGGAGCTGGAAAGAGAACCTGGTTTTCCTGGGCTGTCCCGCGCGCTGTATTTTCTCGCCGGCAAGAAATACACGCAGGACACTCGGATCCTTCTGCAGACAAGCTTTAATGCATAAGCTTACCAGAGTGGAGACTCTGAACCAAGAAAACCCATCCCTAATAAAGGCTGGCCAGCTGCCTGGGACATGTTACCCTATGAATGGCTTCAGCTCCTCAGGCCAAATGAGCCACGGGATAGGCAGAGATCAAAGGAATGGAGATTACCCAGCGCCTGTGAAGTAATTTACATCTTGGTGTCTTTAGGAACCATTATTGTAATTGAGCATGCAGGAAACTGCCCCCTACATATCCCCCTTTTTTATTAATTAATGAAAAGGCTTTATATTTTTACAAGCAAATAGGTCACCCATATGTTGAGGGATAGAGGTAGAGGTTGTACCTTCCCAAAATCAAACATTAAGACTGTGTACAAGAGTCGCCATCAGGCTGTTAGCTTGACCCGAAGCGCTCTTGACCTGTCCTCTGCCGTTTTTCTGGGAAAGGGATTCTCGGGGCAGGTAAA